>NC_058081.1:566131353-566188698 GCF_014858855.1 Bufo gargarizans | reverse complement strand
GAGCTCAAGCTCAGAGTTGCACAGAGACAGCCTCGAAACCTTAGGGATTTAGAGATGATCTGCAAAGAGGAGTGGACCAACATTCCTCCTAAAATGTGCGCAAACTTGGTCATCAATTACAAGAAACGTTTGACCTCTGTGCTTGCAAACAAGGGTTTTTCCACCAAGTATTAAGTCTTTTTTTGTTAGAGGGTTCAAATACTTATTTCACTCAATGAAATGCAAATCAGTTGCTATCTTTTATTTAAAGTTATTTTTTCGATTTTCCTTTTGATGTGCTATCTGCCACTGTTACAATAAACCTACCATTGAAATGATACTGTTCTGAGACTTTTCATTTCTTTGTCATTGGACAAACTTACAAAATCAGTGAGGGGTCAAATAATTATTTCCCCCACTGTACATTGTGACATACAACGTAGCAGAGCCGATGCTGTCATCCCGGATGTGCTCTGACCTGAGAAGAGACTTTACTAGACCAAGACTGATAATCCAGGATGTCTGATAATATTACCACCGATAATCCAGGATGTCTGATAATATTACCACCGATAATCCAGAATGTCTGATAATATTACCACCGATAATCCAGAATGTCTGATAATACTACCACGATAATCCAGAATGTCTGATAATACTACCACCGATAATCCAGGATGTCTGATAATACTACCACCGATAATCCAGGATGTCTGATAATACTACCACCGATAATCCAGAATGTCTGATAATACTACCACCGATAATCCAGAATGTCTGATAATACTACCACCGATAATCCAGGATGTCTGATAATATTACCACCGATAATCCAGGATGTCTGATAATACTACCACCGATAATCCAGAATGTCTGATAATACTACCACGATAATCCAGAATGTCTGATAATAATACCACCGATAATCCAGAATGTCTGATAATACTACCACGATAATCCAGAATGTCTGATAATACTACCACCGATAATCCAGAATGTCTGATAATACTACCACCGATAATCCAGAATGTCTGATAATACTACCACCGATAATCCAGAATGTCTGATAATACTACCACCGATAATCCAGAATGTCTGATAATACTACCACCGATAATCCAGAATGTCTGATAATACTACCACCAATAATCCAGGATGTCTGATAATACTACCACCGATAATCCAGAATGTCTGATAATACTACCACCGATAATCCAGAATGTCTGATAATACTACCACCGATAATCCAGGATGTCTGATAATACTACCACCGATAATCCAGGATGTCTGATAATACTACCATCGATAATCCAGAATGTCTGATAATACTACCACCGATAATCCAGGATGTCTGATAATACTACCACCGATAATCCAGAATGTCTGATAATACTACCACCGATAATCCAGAATGTCTGATAATACTACCACTGATAATCCAGGATGTCCAATAATACTACTACTGAATATACATTTCACTGTTAGTAACAGCAGAGAGGTTTTAGAAATAGAAATAGTAGTAGTGATAGCTGCAGTAGCAGTATTAATAGTAGTAGTAGTAATAATAGTAGCAGTAGTGCTAATAGTAGTAATAATAATAGTAGCAGTAATAATAGTAGCAGTAGTACTAATGGTAGTATTAGCAGTAGTATTAGTGATAGTGGTAATAGTAGTAATAATAGTAGTATTAGTAATAGAAGTAATAATAATAGTAGTAATAATAGTAGAAATAATAGCAGCAGCAGTAATACTAATGATAGCATTAGTAGTAATAATAGTAGCAGTAGTACTAATAGTAGTATTCCAGCAAATTCAGTTCAAAGTACTAACAAATACATACAAGGCCGTCCATAACCTGTCCCCTCCCTACATCTCTGAGCTACTTTCCTGATACACCCCCACACGCACTCTCCGATCCTCACAAGACCTCCTCCTCTCCTCTTATTGCCTCTTCCCACAATTGCCTCCAAGATTTCTCCGGTGCATCCCCCATACTCTGGAACTCGCTACTCGTAATAGGAGTAGTAGTAGTGGCAGTAGTAGTGGTAGACTAGTGGTGATAAGAGGAATAGTAGTGGTAATAGGAGTAGTAGTAGTGGTGGTAGTAGTAGAACAGCGGTAATATAAGTAGTAGCGTTAGACTAGTGGTGATAAGAGGAGTAGTAGTGGTAATAGGAGTAGTAGTAGTGGTGGTAGTAGTAGAATAGCGATAATATAAGTAGTAGCGGTAGACTAGTGGTGATAAGAGGAGTAGTAGTAGTGGTGGTAGATTAATGGTAGAATAGTGGTAACAGTAGTAACACCAGCCAGATGTACCTTCCAGGCTAGTACTCAGCCCCTCTGACACGGCTCTGCTAGGTCTACCGATACCTCTTTGATTATCGTCTTATTATAACTAATTCCAACCTGTAAATGTTCATTTCTGGAATCATTTTTAGGATTAACAGACAAACCGGAGATCTCTGTGGAGAAGTTGGTGGCTGGGAAAATGGCGACAGTAACCTGCAGAAGTCCAGGAACATGCGCTGGATCTGCTCCTCGCATCACATGGAATAGAAAGAATGAAGATTTATACAATTACCAAAATAATTACCCAAATAAAACCAGGACTTACTTCTCCAATATTACATTCGCCCCTACAAAGGATGACAACAGATCGCCCCTGGTCTGCAGAGTGGATTTCCTGGAAAACACGGCTGTGACAGAACAGACGATCGTCCTAAACGTGGAATGTAAGTCTCTTCACAGATATTACTCACTTGTCATCATTGTCACCACAGTATTGCCTCAAAGTGCAACGATGAGCATTAACTGTATAGGAAATAGTGCCCCCCGCTGGTTGGTGTCGGCATACTATGTAATAATGAATAACAACCAGCAGAGGGAGCTATACATTGGGCAGACTTGCAGGGGCTCAGTGTCAAGCCCTCTTGGGTATTTATGCCACTGACCATACATGGACCATGTTTAAGGTCTGAGATTTAGGCAGAATTTGGTGGAAAATCGGCACAGTCATAGAGATGCAGATTTTGTCGATTTAGTTTCTTGAGTGGTTTAACGTGAATTCGAAGAATTGAGAATAAATAGGCTTAGTGATAAAATTATTTACTAAACATGATTAAATTAAATATATTTAGTGAAAGAGACGAATCATTACAAATCACATATGGAACAGTAAAGGTAAATAATATTCACCTAGCGTGCAATACAATGGGGGAAGCTCCTGTTGCCACATTACCCACATGGCCGACATCCCATGGTAATACAAGAGAGAGATAGTAACCTACAGCATCCTACCTGGATGATGTTCTCAGCGTAGCTCCGTTCTTTGTCTTTGCGCGCAAAGGTTTATACCTCTCAGCCCCCCTACCCTTGTAGGAGAACACCCGTCCCACGAGTTACCCCTCTGAGATGTGGTCTGGTGGTCATCTGACATAGAACAATGGCTTTGTATATACTAACTATCCCTAACTCACTACATAACAAGTAATGTAGAAGGTACTGAAATATAATAATTAAAGGGGAAGAACCAATTAGTTCTTGATTACGTACAATACCCTTACAGCACTTTCTGTAACTCTTTGATGCTATATTACTTATGCACCATAACAAACCCTAGTACAGATAATGTTGGCCTGCAGTCCTATGCAAATCCACAGGTAAAGTGAACCACTAGTAAAGTGAGCACTGCTACATCTGTAATAACATTGGAGACAGGCTTTTGTGATCTAACAGTAATAATGTAAAGGAGACCTTTTTAACCTAACCTATTTCCATCTTTTTCTTGCAGACCCTCCTGATGTGACTATCACCATTGAAGGTAATTACATCCTACACTAATGGTTGAGATCCCCAAAAACTATCATTAGTGGGGTGAGATCCTTCCCCTTGAGACCCCTAACTATTAGACAGAGTAGAGAGCCAATCTATAAGAGAAGCTCCTGCTCTCTCCGGGTCAAGTTGGCCAAGTATTATATGGATAGTCATTCATCTAAATGGCCATTATGTAATACTACACTCCCCCTGTAGTTGCAGCTGGATTTTAGATAAAAGCATTCTGGATTTTAGATAAAAGCCACTGATTGAGGAGGTTCCAGGAGCCATAGCAGCTTCCATCCACATGCTGCTACCTCACCAGCAGAAGGCACAAAGAGGGTCTTTAATCCGTCGGGCATCTTGGGAATTATTCAACATACTGTATGCACTAGGGATCTTGCTAAACCTGTTATGAACAAGTCCTAAACTCCCTTATTTATGATCTCTCTTAGGATCCTTCACCAGATCTTCTGCACCCCAGGCAAGACCTTCAGACTTTCCAGGTAAGTTTATTGTATAATATTTTATCTTCTTCATTTCTACCTACCTACCTCATATCTATCAAATTCAAATCAGCTTTATCGGAGAGACTAGATACATATTAACATTGCCAAAGGAAGTGTGAAATAATTGGGTAGTGATGGGGAATGAGGATAGGGACACATCCAGGGTGAGGTTTAGGAGTCCATGGCATATCACACTCCTCTCACTCTATGGCAGGTACTCCCGTATTGTGCTGCTATGGTCGCCCTGTTCTCCTCCTCCCCCAGAGATCAGACAGTCTCCTGACCTGACTGTCCCTCACTGCTGAGTATTCGAGGAACCATAGTAGGAAGTGGGCCTCATCCTCCACAGCCACCTGATTTTTTTTTTGGCATAGCGCCAAACTTTGAGCCATGACACATCCATCAGGTGGGACAGGACAGCCAATTGAGACATTTCAGCACATGGACATGACCCCTACCCTATAAATAAACCCGATCTGTCCGCCATTTTATATTCAGTCTTTTGTAGGGAGAGGTTGCTGTGTGGAGCAGGGACAGGCTGTTAGGGACACAAATCCCTAGCTAATAGGGCCACAAAATTCCATTTAAGGACTGGTATAGGTGTGCTATCGATAGGTGTGACATACAGAGGGGTGTAATATACTTATAATATACTTTCTTACATAGAAAGTATATAATAGTGCAATTGTATTGTGCAGCAGTTGTGTGCGGTTCTGCTCAGATACTGCAGGTATACAGAGGGACAAACGCTATTGGAGTAACTAATTGCAACTGGTGTGATATACCTGCTTCCACCAAATATTGATTAAGGGGTTGTATATACCAGTTTCCACAAAATTCTGATAGAGGATATTGATATACCGGCTTCCACAAAATATTGATTGAGGAGTTTGATTTACCAGCTTCCAGCAAATACTCATTATTAAGTTCTATATACCTTTTTCCACAAAATACTGATAGAGGGGATTGATATACCTGCTTCCACAAAATATTGATTGAGACCTGCAATATACCTGCTTCCACAAATACTGCTTTTCTATAGGGACTTTTGTCACAGGGTAATTTTGAAAATGACAGGCAGAGGAAGAGGCAGGCCATTCTGCAGGGTTGGTAGGGGTCGGGCAGGTGCACCAGGCCGGAGCCTAATTGTGAAGTTGGAGAAGGTGAGTGCGATTAGAGTTGGTTGAGTGGCTCACTCAGCCTTCCGCTTCAGCACCCTCTTCATCTTCTGTATCTGCACCCTCCTCACTATATGCTGTGTGCACCCCCAAAGACACCACCACCATAGCCCCTCCACTCGAGTCAGAGGAATTATTTTTCCCTCCATTCCCAGACATTACCGATGCGCAGCCATTCTTGGCATCGGATCAGGAAAAGGAGGTAGCAACGGCCGCCACCCAGCGGTCTGATAATATTACCCAGATCAGCCTAAAGAGGTTGATCCCCGCTGTTGCTGCCTACTCCGAGATCTCTAATGCCCGTGGTGGTAAAGGTGAGGATGATGATGTGTCGATGGACGTCACGTGGGTGCCCACAAGAGAGGAAAAGAAGGGGAGTTCAGAGGTAGAGACAGAGCAGCAGAGAGGGAGGAGAAGGAGGAGAAGCAGGCAGAACTTACAGTGCCCAGGAGGCAAAAAGCAGACTGCAAATGTATCTGGAGAAAGCACCATGGACGGTCACATCTTGCGCTCCCAGGATGCCGGCACATGACCCCGCAGTGTGGGCTTTTTTTAACGTGTCAGCTGTTGAAAATAGTTTTTCCATCTGCAGCCTGCTGTCAACGCATAAGTCGCGGTAAGCCCAACACTCACTCTGGGGCGACCGCCTTAAAAAGTCATCTGACCTCCAATCACCGAGCCCAGTGGGAGCAACAGCGTCAGAACCCACAAAGCCACACTCCCGGCGTTCTATGTCCTGCCTCTTCTCCTTCTCCTCTCTCCTCCCATTTGTCCTTCACTCCATCTTCCACCGTGCCGTCGTCGCGTTCATCTGGCAAAAGGCAGGCTTCCGTGGCCCAAATGTTCGAACGTAAAAAGTTGATGATGCCGGATAACCCTCTTGCCCAACGGCTGACCATGGCTTGTCAGAACTGCTAGTCCGCCAACTAATGCCATATAAACTGGTGGACTCAAAAGCGTTTAGAAAATTTTTGGCCATTGGCACACCGCAATGGAAGGTCTCCAGAAGGAAATATTTCTCCCAGAAGGGCATCCAAGAGCTATATGGCCCTGTTCAGCAGCAAGTAAATGTATCTCTGGCACACAGTGTCGGTGCCAAGATACATCTGACCACAGACACATAGTCAAGCAAACACAGGCAGGGAAGGTACATAACCTTTACTGCCTACTGGGTGAAACTTCTGACGGCTGTCAAGCATGTAACCCGTGGCACCCATGTGGATTTGGTGTTACCGCCACGGATTGCATGCAGGCCTGCCTCTTTTTCTCCTCATCCTACTTCATCCTCCGTCTCCTCCTCGGCTGACTCCTCCTTTTTCACTGCTACCGCCCCTTCCGCTGCACTCCCCCAGCTCCCCAGAACATATTTGATGGGCCAGGTGAGATGTTGCCATGCTGTGCTGCAGCTGTTTTGCCTAGAAGCCAAGAGCCACACCGGTCCTGCACTGCTTTCAGCAATGCGGTCACAGGCCGATCAGTGGTTAACCCCCCTCAATTTGACAGTTGGTAAAGTGGTGTGCGAACAATGGTGCCAACAGGGGAAAATGACACACGTGCCGTGCATGGCACACGCCCTGAACTTAGTCGTGCAGCGATTTGTTGCCAAATACCCCGGGGTCCAGGACGTCTTGCGGCAGGCCAGGAAAATCTCTCACCATTTTAGAAGATCTTACACGCCCATCGTTTGCATTGCTGACGTTCAGCGGTGACACCACTTGCCCGTTAGACGTCTGATTTGTGACTGCCCAAAGTGCTGGAACTCCACCTTGTATATGCTTGGTAGGCTGCTCCAGCAGAAACGTACTGTTAACGACTACCTGTATGAACTCTGCTGCAGGACAGGTTCTGGGAAGCTTGGTTTTTTTTCACCACGCCAGTGGCTGCTCATGCGCGACGCATGCAGACTTCTGTGGCCATTTGATGAGATCACAAAACTGGTCAGTCGCAGCCAGGGTGCAATCAGTGACATCGTACCTTACACCTTCTTTCTGGAGCGTGCATTGCGTTGTATAATTGATCAAGCCGTCGAGGAGCAGGAAGATGAGGAAGTCGCAATGCTGAATTTATTCCCAAAGGGGGCTACTCCACCTGAGACAAGTCAGCATAACTCTGAAGAGGAGTCAGAGGAAGATGGTGCCTGGGGGAAGGAGGAGGAGGAGCAAGAAGAGCAGGCTTTAAACTTTTCTGGGATCCCTGGTGTTGTCCGTGGCTGGGGGGACGAGCCCGAGGACGACATTCTCCTGGGCGATAAGCAGGAGCCAGGCCGCTCCACCGCTACCAATTTAGTGCAAATGGGGGCCTTCATGCTCCAGTGTTTGAAGAGGGAACCCCCGTATAAAAAGCATAAAGGGCAAGAACCAGTACTGGGTGGAAACGTACTTAGACCCACTGTCACGGACGGTGTACCGGAAACAAGGCAAAGCAACATGTATAAACGACTCGCTGGATCCAAAAACTAAGGAACCAAGGGAGACCCCTGCAGAAGACCTGGCACTTTCCCTGGCTGCTCAGCCAAAGCAAAGATCCGAATGGTGGAGGTTTGCATATCCACGAACCTTGACTATAAAGCCCTGAGCACCCTACAATAGTGAGGGGACACGACCACCGGCTCCCTACACAAGATACGGAGGGAGTCAGGGTCACCTGGGATCCAGCAAACAGAAAATAACAGATAAAGGTACAACACTTAGCTTTGAAGCAAACAGGAGAACAGAGTCAGCATGCAAACACACTCCAGGAAGTAGTATAAGCCGCCCAGAAAAGCCTTCTGGGGAGGAATTTAAAGGGAAGCAATTAGTCCAACACATGACAGCTGAGAGAGGCTAACGAGAGGAGGAGCTGAATACCACAACACAGAAACTCAAGGAGGAGGTTCTGAAAGGCCTCTGTCAGAGCTTCTCAGCTGTCTGGTTGTGACACCCACGGTACAAACACAAAATGGCGGACATGTTACCAGCATCACGGAGGGCTGTCAGAATGCAGCATTTCTAGGCCTTGCTGTGAGAGATGCTGCATTCTGCTGTTGCGGGTGCTGGCAGAGGAATTTCCACTTGCAGAGAAACAGTTGTGGGTACCAATCCTACCGCGCATGCAAGAAGAGGGCGGTTTGAAGATGTTTTGGTCACTTTGGATATGAGATCATTCTTGCAGCCAACCCATCGACAGCCGCCCTCTGGATCCAGCCTCAGGGAACGCCTAGACCGGCAGGTGTCCAACTACATCGGGTTAACGGCAGATGTGGACGCTCTGAGAAGCGAGGAATCCAGCACAATTTACCATGGAACTCTTGGCTTGCCCTTCGTCGAGTGTCCTGTCCGAAAGGATGTTCAGTGCAGCAGGGGGGGTCGTGACCGATAAGCGCACTCGCCTAGCTCACGACAGTGTGGACTACCTCACATTTCTAAAAATGAATGAGGCATGGATCTCAGAGGAATTCAACACCTGTGATGACCACGTTTAATTGAATTTCCTCATGCCAGCCCACACATATCCGCCACCACCCAGAACAAATAATGGTCCCTGTCTTATGTAAATACAGCGGCATTAAAAGGCCTTTTCTGTCCAGAGAATGCCTAATGTTTGGGACCTCGGAGAAATTCAACACTTGTGATGACCACGTGTTATCGATTTTCAACTTATTTTTATTTTTTTCAAGAGGGGGGATTTCTTTAGCTATGTTTTTAATCTAATTTTATATTTTACGTTCTTTTAAACATATGTTTTTCACATGTATTTGTACTGGCCTGCAGTAAAATTGATATTTAATGACCATCTAATATGCAGTTGTGTTAAAAAAATAAATAAAATAGCAGTGTTTGTATTCTTCTTTACAAACTCAAACATTCACTATATAAACAGAAAAATGTTTGAAGATTTAGCTTTCCTTTGAATCACTAATATTTAGTTGTATAACCGCTGGTTCTGAGAACTGCTGGACGTCTGTGCTGCTCGGAGTCAACCAACTTCTGGCCCCTGTGACCAGGTATTCCAGCCCAGGATGAATTGACCACATTCCACAGTTCCTCTCTATTTCTTGGTTTTGCCTCAGAAACTGCATTTTTGATGTCACACCACAAGTTTTCTATTGGATTAAGATCCGGGGATTGGGCTGGCCACTCCATAACGTCAATCTTGTTGGTCTGGAACCAAGATGTTACACGTTTACTGGTGTGTTTGGGTCGTTGTCTTGTTGGAACACCCATTTCAAAGGCATTTTCTCTTCAGTATAAGGCAGCATGACCTCTTCAAGTATTCTGATGTCTTCAGACTGATCCATGATCCCTGGTGTGCGATAAATAGGCCCAACACTGTAGTATGAGAAACATCCCCATATCATGATGCTTGGCCACCATGCTTCACTGTCTTCACCGTGTACTGTGGCTTGAATTCAGTGTTTGGAGGTCATCTGATGAACTGTCTCCGGCCACTAGACCCAAAAAGAACAATCTTACTTTCATCAGTCCCCAAAATGTCTCCTTAGGCCGTCAATGTGCTCTTTGGCAAATTGTAACCTCTTCAACACATATCTTTTTTCCAACAGTGGGACTTTGCGGGGGCCTCTTGCAGATAGCTTGGCTTCACATAGGCGTCTTCTTATTGTAACAGTACCCCACAGGTAACTTTAGACCTTCATTCATCTTCCTGGAGCTGATTGTTGGCTGAGTCCTTGCCATTTTGGCTATTCTTCTATCCATTCGAATGGTAGTTTTTCGCTTTCTTCCACGTCTTTTAGGTTTTGGTTGCCATTTTAAAGCATTTGCAATCATTTTAGCTGAGCAGCCTATCATTTTCTGCACTTCTTTATATGTTTCCCCCTCTCCAATCAACTTTTTCATCAAGGTACGCTGTTCTTCTGAACGATGTCTGGAACAACCCATTTTCTTCAGAATTTCAGAGAGAAATGCACTGTAATCGGCATGTACATTTGCTGCCTTCCTTCCTTAAATAAGGGCAATAATTGCCACCAGTGACCTCACTCATTGAACTCCACACTGCTATTATTTTGAACATGCACCTTTCAATAAGTGATTGAATTACAGAGAATCAGCAGCATGCATGTCATGACTGTTGGGTCTGTTGGGTTTCTTTTACTCTACTACACCTGCTAGTAAATTATTTGCCATGTAGAAATATCATTTCTACCAAAATCAGTGATTGATTAGGTTAGTGATGTCTGACTGCTATTATTTTGAACATAACTGTACCTCCAACCACATAATTACTTGATGTATTTTGTCCGGTGAATGAATAATTTTTGTGGCCTGTAGTCCACGGGCCTGCAGTAAAATTGATATCCATTGACCGTATAATATACCTCCAGCCACATAATCACTTGATCTTTTATGTAGGGTGAATGCATAATTTTTGGGGCCTGAACTCCACTGGCCTGCAGTAAAATTGATATCCAATGACCGTCTAATACAGTGTTTCCCAACTCCAGTCTTCAGTGCCCACCTACCGGTCATGATTTGAGAATCCTGATGCATCAACACTAATTGTATAACCTGCTCAATTCTAAGGAAATCCTGAAAACATGACCGGAAGGTGGCCCCCGAGGGCTGGAGTTGGGGAACACTGGTCTAATATACCTCCAGCCACATAATCACTTGTTCTTTTCTGTCAGGTGAATGCCTAATGTTTGGGGCCCGTATTCCCGTGGTCTAAAAAATTTTTTTTCTAGGCTCCAGCAGGGTTCACATTTTTGACAGTTTCCCTTTAAGATGCATAAAAATGGCCCCTGATTAAAATTGGCCCCTGACATATTTTTTGTTGGAATTTTTGCCATTGATCCTCTTATGTCACTGTCCATGTTGTTGGACGATTTGTGCATTTCTAGTAAGTATTTGGTGGCTGCAAATATGAGCTGAATGTTTTTCAGGTTCTCCTACCATTAAAGTGAATAGGGCCCGCTGCGATGTTGCGGTTCGCAAACATTTTATTGGATTTGCGCGATCACGTTCGCGAATCGTCCTGGCCGATGTTCGTCCATCACTACTGGTGATACCACTGATGCGGTGCAGGCTCAAAACGTGACAGACCTAGGCCACGCTTGGCTGCTGCTAGCTCTGTGCGAGTATCTCCCTTTAGCATTTTTTTCTTCACAAGTCCAGTGCAGAAAACCACAGTCATGTGCAAGATCTGCCAGATTAAAATAAACTGTGGGCATTCAAACACAAACATACAGTAGGTAACAGGGCTCTATGAGGCGGCATCACCTGGACATCTTGTGGGAAAATAGAATTTGCCAGCATTCGTGTAACGGATCTCCTGGCACCCCGACCGGGTACCTCCGTTGATAGATGCTCCTAGTGCTTCCCGAGGACTCCAAGCACTCCACTCAACACCATAACTGCCACAGGAGCAAGGAACAGCTCTTACAAGAGCTAATAGTATAGCCCGGGGAGTATAGCAAATCTTTAGTGTATAGCAATCCCCAGTGTCGATCAGTTACCCAAACACCAGCCTCAACATGATGAAGGGTACAACAGGAACTCTTTATTGAACACACAAGCATTGACTTATACACATTTTCCAACAAGGTTACCACCCACAGGGTTTTGTAAAAACAACCAATAAACACGTACAATACACTCAGACACTACCACACAAAATCCTCCCCTCTGCCTGTGATACAATTTCCCCACACAATGGGTTGATGCAATTGTATCACAGGCAGGAGAATACACAATGTCTTCTGTCCTGGAGACAACCGAGGCGTAATTCAATTATCTTTCAGGAAAAAGGGAAATCGCCAATACACACACGGAGACAATAGGACAGACATTACCACTCAAATATACAATGTCCCATCCTTTACAGTACACATAGACATTTAACATATCCCAAAATGGCACGAATTAGACCAGGGGTTCAAACGTTAGTAAAAGTCCTTTGTGAACAAAGGAAGCCTGGCTGATGAGAGGGCCCATAATCCTGGGGCAAGAGGCGGACAACCAGGCCTCTCCACCACCCAGTGGCGAGGTTGGTTTTGCCACAATTCGCAATCAGAACAAGGCTGTCCTTCTTACCCTGGTCTTCTTTGTGGTAGCCAGCCCGCATCCCCAAGCGGTACAGTGTCCTTGCTATCAACATCAGCTTCTTTTTCTCCTGCATAGACTACTCTTTGTGTTCTGCTCTATCGTCAGACATCCATAACGGAATGTGTGGTCATGAGAAAACTATTTGCGACCAGAAATTAGCTTGTATGCACGCTGAAATCCCACCGGACGATGTAGTTGCTACTGAACCAGTTAGGCTACTTTCACACTCGCATTTTGGGCGGATCTGTCATGGATCTGCAAAAATGGATCCGCTACAATAATACAACCGCATGCATCCGTATTATCTGTAAAATAGCCAATGGGAGACGGATCCGTTTTCTATTGTACCAGATTGTGTCAGAGAAAACGTCCCCATTGACTTACATTGTGTGCCAGGACGGATCCGTTTGGCTCAGTTTCGTCAAGCGGAGAGCAGCGTTTTGGTGTCCGCCTCCAGAGCGGAATGGAGACTGATTGGAAGCAAACTGATGCATTCTGAGTGGACCCTTTCCCATTTAGAATGCATTAGGGCAAAACTGATTCGTTTTAGACCGCTTTTTACAGCCCTTAACGGATCTCACAAACGGAAAGCCAAAACGCGAGTGTGAAAGCAGCCTTAGTTGTGATAAATGTTGTGCAGATCTTTGTCTTTGCACAGATTTTTTCTGCTCTGTGGCAGTAATACTTCTGGTCAGCTGTTTGTTAAAATTGTCTCAACTTCTAAATGACTGTGACCTTTCTCCGCACATAAATTGTTCCCTAACTGCTTGGTTTTCAGGGGAGGCCGATTGATACAGTAGCTGGAACTGGCCCCCTGTGCAATCACTGTACCGTGACTCCAGAGTCATCTCAGAGAGGGTTTTAAGCATGACGAGTGGCATTGTCACTAGAGATGATTGATTGATTTGGTCGCTTCGTAATTTGTCATGAAGTGCATTCGATTAGGTCTATCCCAGAATGTATCTCGGTGTACATCAATGTGCAGTGCAGCAACATACGTAGCTAGTCCTTTCTTGTTGCAAAATAGTTACTGTGCGTATGAATGACAGGCAGGTCACATACAGTATATGGATATGCACATCATCGTGCAGGCCACCAACATTCCTTGCTAACCCCCAGCTAAACAAAAAAAAAAAAAAAAAAGCATACGACATCCTTCAGTAAAGAAAAAAAAATGCTGCGAGCCCCTGCAGGTGTCCCGATGGCTCTAGTGGAACAAAATAAGGACACGGAGGCAGCGCCAATAAAGTAGTAGAGAAAAAAAAAGCTTTGTTTAATCCATGTTGTGGCAGTGCAAACACATGTTTGAATCTCATCTGTTAGCTGTAGAATGACTGTACGTCACTATTAGGCTTAGTTCACACTTATTTGGTCAGTTATTCTCACCGTTACTGTCAGAACCAATGCAGGTGCGGGTCAAAACCACAGAACAGGTGCAGATATATTCATGATACCTAATCTGCAAGTAGACTTGGCAGTGGTGAGGGTGGCAACAGCATGAAGAGTCACAATAGTGGCCCCAGAACAGAGTGAAGGGGGTAACAGCAGTGGCAGTAACAGCACAAGATGGTGGAAGATCACAGTTGGGGCAGATGGCAGTAGAGGCAGCAGGCATGTGGCATCAGTCAGATCATTACTTCCAGAATGATCCAGTCTGATCCATCAGGCACCGGTGTGTGGAAATCCTGGTTGATCCAGGCCTGATTCATCTTTATAAAGGTAAGGCCTCATGCACACGACTGTTGTTGTGTCCCGTGTCCGTTATTCCGTTTTTCGTGATTTTCTGCGGACCCATTGACTTTTAATGGGTCCGTGGAAAACTCGGCTAATGCACCGTTTGTCATCCGCGTCCGTGATCCCCGTTTCCTATTTTTTTCACGGACAACGGTTTGCGGACCCATTCAAATCAATGGGTCCGTGAAAAAACACGGAGGCACACAAGATTGTCATCCGCGTCCGCGCGTCCGCATCAGTTTTTTTTCCTATCATTTGCATGGCAAACTTGACTTAGATTTTTTTTTACTTTCCTTCATGTCTGAAGATCCTCCAAAAATAAAGGGAGACACACGGAAACAAAAACGGACACGGATCACGGAACGACGGAAACCCTTTTTGCGGACTGCAAAAAAATACTGTCGTGTGCATGAGGCCTAAGTCTCACAACATTTTTTGTTGAGAGGCGAGTTCTCAGTGGGATAACTATGCCACCCGCCACACTAAACACCTGCTCTGATGCCACACTACTGGCCGGGCAAGAAAACTTGACCAGGGCAAACTCAGCCAGTTGCGGCCACAATTCAAGTTTGGTTGCCCAGTAGTCCAGGGAACCTTGGATCTGGAGTGACAGGGTGCAATCCAAGTATGCCACCACCTGCTGATTCATGTTTTGCTCTGTCCTGCTGCTGCTTCTGGGTGGTTTCTTCAGTAGACAGGTGAAGAAAAATTATCATTAGAAACTCCATACTTAAAGGGGTTTTCCCTTCTCAGACAATGGGAGCATATCGCCAGGATATGCCCCCATTGTCTGATAGGTGCGGGTTCCACCTCTGGGACCTGCACCTACACCAAGAACAGAGCACCATATTTATTTATATGAGGTTGCCGAAAATAGCTGAAAACTATCTCGTCTGTTTTCTTTCGGGCCCATAGAAGTGAACGGGAGCAGTGACCATAATTGCATGGTGCACTCCTATTCACTTCTATGGGGAGAGCGCTTGGTGGTGGCCAGACCAATGGAAACCTGGGACCCACACCTATCAGACAATGGGGACATATCCTAGTGATATGCCCTTAAAATGGGAATACTCGTTTAAGTTGCTGCTGATGGTGCTGGCTGGTCCTGCCCCCATACCCCCCTCCAGCAGACATGGCAGTGTAGTGTGACCTCAGAGGGTCTCCCCAGTTAGACCTTCGTGAGAATGGCCAATGGTGTGCGCAGGCAGTAACCAACCGAATACAAAGGATGTCTCGATAGTAGTTGAGTTTTTCAGACCTCTCAGAAGTTGTAAAAAAAGGCACCCATTTTGGACTGGTAGTAAAGGTCTAACTTTGTGGAGAGCCAGTAGTCATCGCGAATGGTGATAATGCAGCTGTCACTACGCAAGCAACTCAGCATGCATCAGGCCATTTGCACAAAGGACTCAGAGGGACTCCCTGCCTCCATCTCCACTGCATACTGCCACAGTCTGTCGGGGTCATCTGAGTTATCTTCGTCATCGCCCCCTAGATCCTTATGCTCCTACTGCTCCTCCCCTGTTGCTTGGGCGACTAAACCACCTGGTTCTGTATAGAATTCCTGGGCGTTTATGCCATCCTCCTCGTGCTCCTCCTCCGCCTGTGCCAGTTCGGCCTCCATAGGGCTCAGGTGACCATGAGATGTAGGCGCCACATCTTCTGTCCACTAACCAGTCAGATTTATCAGCATCCACTCCAGAATGTGAAGGAGTAGAATGACATAATTCATCCTGTAGTCCTGGTAAAAAAAAAAGTGCCCACCTCAAAGGGCCAGATCAAGAGCTGCTATAGTCAAACGTCTAAGTTACACCAGGGATTAGTCCTGTCCGTCTGCATCATCAAGGAATCAGTCAAAAATAGAATAGGGTGAAAAATACGGGTACATAGTTGTTAAGGTTTGAAAAAGTCCAACCTGTTCTCCTGCTATATTGATCCACGGATCAAATCCCTGGATCAATGTCCATCTTCCTTTTAAAAAGGGGTTGGGCCAAAGGGAAAGGGTGTGTAGAACAAGATTTCTATACATTGTCATAAGCGTCAATGTTATTTTAAATTAAAAAGTCATCTAAACCTTTTTTGAAGGTCCTGTACATCTCCTGTATTTGCTGTGACCGGCTCCCGTGGAAGGCTATTACAGAGAATCACAGATCTTACTGTAAAGAATGCTTGTCGCCTCTTACTGTATTACCCCTTGTTTTTGAGGGGGCTTAACCCTTTCGCTACTAGCGCCGTACAAGCATGACGCCCACTTGTTTCAAACAGCAGAGACCTGCGCAATAATACCGATCGCAGTAATTAAATGCTTTAGATGCAGTGATCAAGTGAGATCACGGCACCTGAATGCGGCCAATCGGGACTTCAATACATGCGCTGAATGCTCTGAGTCTCTATGAAGAAATTCAGAGCATTAATGCTGCAATTCTTATTTTGGCCACCAGATGGCAGGCCAACATAAGAAATGAGTAAAATGCAAAGAAATTGTAATTTTTTAAAATCCCTTATAGGTCAGAATAAAAAAAAATAAAAAACATAATTTATAAGGTCATTTATGAGCCTTAAAATTATGATAAATTTTAAAAAAAAATATAAAAAAAATAAATATATATAAGCGTTTAAATCACCCCTTTTTCCGTATAATAAAAAAAATACCTAAATAACAATAAATATAAACATCCTGAGTATCACCGCGCCCATAATATTAAAATCTAAAAAAAATATCCTAGTCGGCGAATGGCGTAACGGAAAAAAGGGTCAAAATGTCCGATTTGCCATTTTTTCATTGCTTCTCTTACCCCAAAAAATTTAATTAAATTAAATGTGATCCAAAAGTCATGCAGACTTCAAAATGGCATCTATAAAAACTGTAAATTGTCACGCAAAAATTAGCCTCTAAACAGCTCAGTTGACATAAGTATAAAAGTTATGGGGGTCAGAATATGGTGATGTAAAAAAAAAATTCTCAAAGTTTGCATTTATTTTTACACTAGTTACACATAAAATCCTATACATATGGGGTATCATTGTAATCGTACTGACCCATAGAAAGAAGGGCATGTGTCAGTTTGGCCGTACACAAAACCCTGTGGGAACAAAACCCGTAAACTGGTGGAGGGATTGCACTTTTTTGCAAATTCGAGCCTATTTGGAATTTTTTCCCACTTCTCACTACATTTTATGCTATAATTAATGGTGGCATTAGAAAGTAAAACTTGTCCCTCAAAAAATAAGCCTTCATATAGCTATGTGACCAGAAATATAAAAAAGTTATGGCTCACGGAAAATAGGGAAGAAAAATGAAAATGGAAAAAAATAAAAAAAATAAAACATCCGGTAGCTAAAGGGTTAACACAGAATAGCTTCCCTTGATATATTTTGTATGGTCCATTTATACAGGTTAATCATGTCCCCCCCTTAGATGTCTTTTTTCAAGGCTAAACAAATTTTGTTAATTTAATCTTTGCTTATAACTAAGATCTTCCAGCCCCTTTATGAGTATAGTTGCTATCCTCTGTACTTTTTCTAACTCCAGGGCATTCTTTTTATGGACTGGTGCCCAGAACTGAACTGCGTATTCCAGTTGAGGCCGCACTAACGCTTTGTACAGAGGCAATATTACATCCCTGCTCCGCAAGTCCATACCTTTTTGAATACAAGACAAAATTCTATTGGCCTTAGAGGCAGCTGACTGGCATTGAATGCTGTAATTTTGTCTATGATCTACTAATACACCCAGTGACTCTCCCAATTTTACTCCCCCTAGGGCATATGCCGCATGCAGATTATTAGCCATCAAGTGCATAACTTGACATTTATCTATAGTGAACCTCATTTGCCAAGTGGAGGCCCAAACAGTAAGTTTGTCCAAGTCAGCTTGTAACTTATTATGATCTTCCATAGACTTGACTGTATTACAAAGTTTGGTGTCATCTGAAAAATAGAAACATCACTACTACTCCCATCCTCTATGTCAATAATAAATAAGTTAAATAATATCGGACCCAACACAGAACCTTGGGTACACCACTTATCACCGGGGACCATTCAGAGCAGGAATCACTGACCGCAACTCTTTGGATACGATCATGAAGCCAATTTTCAATCCAATTACAAACTATATTTCTCTAAAAAAATTAGACCTCAATTTACTCATTAGTCGTCTGTGTGGGACAGTATCAAACACCTTTCCTCTGTCCAGGCTTCTACTCACCTCCTCATAAAAATAAATCAGGTTTTTATCAGGTCACTTATTATATTATTGACAGTTCAGAATCCTGTATGTAGTCCTATAGAAGGATGTTAAGCTTACTGGTCTATAATTTCCTGAAGACCTAGCACCCTTTTTGAAAATGGGCACCGCATTCACCTTGCGCCAGTCTCTTGGTACAAAGCATCTGTAATTATTATGAACAGAGGCAAAGCAATAACTGAACTGAGCTCCTTTAGAACTCTAGGGTGTAATCCCTCTGGACCTGGGGCCTTGTTCACTTTTTTAGCATATTAAGGACAATATCTACAGTCAGCCAGGTAAGTATGTGGCACCCACCCTTATGAAATGTTGATGGACTATACTGAAAATAATCATCAATACCAATGTCCTGACAAACACCTTTAATATGTAAGATTCTTCCTATCATCTCTTTCTCTATTTTGTTACCTGTCACTGATTTTTTTTTTAGCTGGTGACACAAATGAAACGTTTATAGTCAAAGAAGGAGACACCAAGATGATAAACTGCCAGGTGGACAGTAACCCAGTGGCGGAAATTACTTTGTTCGTTGGAGATGAAGTGAAACGAGGACCAACTAGTGGAAGCACGCTGGTCTACAGTCTTCACAATATTAGTCTTAGTGATGCTGGGAAATACTGGTGTTCGGGACAGAATGATCATGGGACCTCCAACAGGACCATTCAAATAATTGTTCACTGTGAGTAATTCCTAAGAAACCATGGGACATTCAAATGGATAATTAGTTGTCTGCCATCATCTCATTTTTCTTTCGTTAAAGGGGTTGTCCAAGGTATATATTTTTTATTAGGTGACACTGACGGGAAACTGATACAACAGTAAAGATGCTTAAGCTCATCCTTCTCTATTCCAACTGGGAAGAGGAATTTACAGGCTGTTACTATTTTATCAGGCTCCTGGTAGTGTACCCTAATAAAAATATATTTTTGGACAACCCTTAAATTTTTTTAGCATGAGGGCAATTTTTAAATCTTCTTGCTGTAATTTGTCGCAATTATATCAATTGTTTGATACATTTAGTGCATTTTTACCAGTTCTGAGTTAGGCCTCATGCACACGGCCGTTGTGCAGCCGTTCTGTGCATTGGGGACCGCAATTTGTGGTCCCCCAATGCACAGACAACATCCGTGCGGTGGCTGGGACGGATTGAGACCTATTCAACTTGAATGGGTCCGTGATCCGTCCGCACCATAAAAAAATTGAACATGTTCTATTTTTTTGCGGTTCGGAGGCACGGACAGAGACACCACCGAAGCACTCTGTAGTGCTTCCGTGGGCTTCCGATCCGTGCTTCCGTTCTGCACCGCATCTCCCGGATTGCGGACCTATTCAAATTAATGGGTCCGAATCTGTAATGCGGGTGCACATGGCCGTGTGCATGAGCCTTAAATCGTACCTGAGTTTTCAGAAAAGTTTACATAATGGCTGTGCTTCTTTGTACAATCATAACTGTGAGGGAAGAGGTCTTTTTTGGGCTTCTCTAATCTATATTTCAGCCTAAATATTCAGAATCCAGGCACTAATGCCGAAAATAGGCCGGATCCCCACTGGGTCCCATTATAGTCAATGGACTCTAGTGGTGCAAGCAGCATCCCGCTATGCCGGAGAAGCCTGCTGGAAGATTTTAACGCTAGTATGAAATTAGCTTTAAATCTCCCTTTAAGGGGTTGTCCTGCTATTTATTTTGATGACCTATCATCAGGATAGGTCATCAATATCAGATCGACGGGGTTCTGACATCCAGCACCCCCGCTGATCATCTGTTTACAGAGGGGGTGCCGCTCCATGCAAGCATTGCTACCATTTCATTACATAGCCAGTCATCTCCTTATATATTTGTAGCCTTCCTTCTTAAGAAGGGCTGGTGCAAGGATTTTTGCCTCCCTAGGCAAAAGCTAATTTTGCTGCCCTCCCTTGACTCTGCCCATTGACCACGCCCTTTGACCCACCCATAGACCCCCATCAGACCTCAGATCAGCCCAAAGACCAGCACTCAGCCCCCATTCAGACCTCAGATAAGCCCAAAGACCCCCACTCAGCCCCCAATGCCCCTCATCAAAACTTAAATCATTGCGGAAGGTAGAACGCTGCAGCTCCTCTTCCTCGCGCTCCCGTCTTCCCGCCGGCGCTGCACTGTCGCCTGACAGCGTGAAGCATCAGGTCATAGTGTGCACACTCTGTCCTGACGCTGTACGCACTAAGGAGGATAGCGCAGCGCCGGGGCCACCGCCGCCAGGGAGCTGGGACAGTGTAAGTTTAAAGTGGCGGGGCTGGCTGCGCAGGCGTGCGTGTTGGGTCTGGACCGGGATCACCCCATCAGACATGTCACCCAGTGCGGCCCGCACCAGTAACACCCCCCTCGCAACACCACTGCTAGTAGCAGTCTGCTACTGTGACTTCTATTGCGGTCAGACTCCAGAGCGCCGGCGCCCCCAGCAAGAGTGCGCTCTACGCGGTGGTCTACTCTGCTTATGGGTGGCGCCGGCCCTGTTGTTGTTACAAATTGAGCGAGGCAGTATGCAAAAGAATAGATGTGGTGACCCCACTACATTCACTGACTGCCTGGAGTGAATGAGACGTTCCCTCTTGGTCAGCCATGCAGAATATATGGGTGTATTTATTACCTCTCTTAGTGACTTCTGCATCATTCTAAATTTACTAACATACTTTTATACATGTATTTTATTCAGATCCTCCCAGAACACCAAATATAATCTGTACAGCAACTAAAGGTAACCCAATCTCTTTATGTATGATTCTGCACTCATTAGTTCTACCACTAGATGGTGATGTAGATTATGTTTTGTGTGATAGCGATTACTTTTGTGCTGTAGTTTTCTGTTGTAGACTATTTTCTTGCTTGATAAGTTGATCATTTTGTGTTATAGATAATTTTTTCTGTAGAATTTTTTCTGTAGGGTCTGGCAGATCTCGGACCCTATTTTTTTAATAAAATTTTTATGTTGTTCAATAAAACCGATAATTCATTAAATTCAATTAAGTGTCCTAAATATTTCACCATTTCTATCTGGAAGTCCTTCAGCCAAGCATTGTAACTGTATTTTCTATGGACCTACTGTTTCCAGCTTCATATCTAGACTAATGACTACCATCAAGTACAATGAGAAATATCAAAAATTTTACCAGTTGTTACCATTCAATATTACTTACTCCTTAATTTTTCTTTGTTTAACAACAGATTGTACCGTAGTCAAGCAGCAGATGATATATGTCTTGGAGAAATCCACAATCTCTTTACTCTGCACAGCGGAAAGTCTCCCGGAGGCTTCACTGTCCTGGGCAACTTCTGGTCCAAGCACTAACCAAACCAGAGTCAGTGGCCTTCTCACGCTTTCCAACGTATCTCTCAGCGATGAAGGACAGTTTACTTGTGAAGCCACTAATAATTATGGGAAGTCATTGTCCTTGGTCAACATCAAAGTGACCTGTAAGTAAAGATAATCAAGATAAACCCCCCCAAAAAATCACAAAATTGTACCTCATGGTGGAATGTCAGGGTTCATTACTAACCACTTGACACCGCAGGCAGTTTAGTCTTCTTTCACTGCCTTCCGAGAGCCATAACTTTTTTTTAACTTTCCATTGATGTTGCCATTTTCTAATTACATTTTACAGTCATAAAAATGTTGTTAAATTTTTGTTTACATTTTGGGGGGCATAGGAAACAATCTGCAATTTCATATCTTTTTTTATTATTTTTTTCCTGCAGTTTATGGCATTCACTGTGCTCTATACATTACGTTATCTTCAATCAAAATGTATATAGTTTTTTATGTTTTATTATATCTATTTTGCACAATACAAATACTTTAAAAATCCATCGCACTTACGTCACCATATTCTCTCGACAGCGCTGTGTAAGGGAATGTTTTTTGCGGGACAGTCAGTTGCATTCATTGGTCCCATTTAACTGTGCATACAGCTTTCTGATTACTTTTTATTCGGTTACTGGGGAGGTGAGATGGACAAAACACAGAATTGGTTTTCACCGTGCAGGTTGAATAACATGATAACTATGGTGGGGTAGCATTGTGGTCTTGACTGTGTTTAGATGGCGACTGCTGGGTTCGTGCCACCACCATGCCATACAGCTGTGTCCTCACTTACTTTAGCTTGAATTTGGTTAAGGACTTCTTAAGGATTTCTCATTAAACAGATTTAACAGCCTTGACAGGCTGCAGTTCACATCACAACCACTAGGTGGCCGCATATAGACACATATAAAAGACATCTTGTGACGCAATATCACTGAATCATGTGTTATGAAAGAGCTGATTATCTCTACACATCTCTGGATATGTTAAGCCAAGAGAAAGGGTGAGAAAGGATACTACAGTTGTGGCCAAAAGTTTTGAGAATTACATAAATATTTGAAATTTGAAAAGTTGCTGCTTAAGTTTTTATAATAGCAATTTGCATATACTCCAGAATGTTATGAAGAGTGATCAGATGAATTGCATAGTCCTTCTTTGCCATGAAAGTTAACTTAATCCCTAAAAAACCTTTAAACTGCATTTCATTGCTGTCATTAAAGGACCTGCTGAGATCATTTCAGTAATCGTCTTGTTAACTCAGGTGAGAATGTTGACGAGCACAAGGCTGGAGATCATTATGTCAGGCTGATTGGGTTAAAATGGCAGACTTGACCTGTTAAAAGGAGGGTGATGCTTGAAATCATTGTTTTTCCATTGTTAACCATGTGTCACAACCAGACAGCTGAGAAGCTCTGACAGAGGCCTTTAAGAACCTCCTCCTTGAGTTTCTTTGTTGTGGTATTCAGTTCCTCATCTCGTTAGCCTCTCTCAGCTGTCATGTGTTGGACTAATTGCTTCCCTTTAAATTCCTCCCCAGAATGCTTTTCTGGACGGCTTATACTTCTTCCTGGAGTGTGTGTGCATGCTGACCTTGTTCTCCTGTCTGCTACAAAGTTAAGTGTTGAACATTTATCTGTTATTTTCTGATTGCTGGATCCCAGGTGACCCTGACTCCCTCCGTATCTTGTGTAGGGAGCCGGTGGTCGTGTCCCCTCACTATTGTAGGGTGCTCAGGGCTTATATAGTCAAGGTACGTGGATATGCAAACTTCCACCATTCGGATCTTTGCATAGGCTGAGCAGCCAGGGAAAGTGCCAGGTCTTCTGCAGGGGTCTCCCTTTGGTTCCTTAGCATTTGGATCCAGCGAGTCATTTATGCATGTTGCTTTGCCTTGTTTCCTGTACACCGTCCGTGACATTATAAGCCGCCATAACCGTCTCAAGCATGGATCCGGTTTCACTTTTGGCTGAACGCCTTCAGGGTCTTTCTTTGGAGGTAGCTGATCTCCGCAGGACCTTTTCTCAGCTTCAAGTGACCGGTTCAGCTGGCGTTCATGGAGTTTGTTCTGAGCCTAAGATCTCGCTCCCGGATACGTTCTCCGGGGGTAGTGAGAATTTTGTGCGTTTTAGAGAGGCTTGCAAACTCAATTTTCGCCTTCTTCCCCATTCCTCTGGTGATGAGGAACGGAGGGTGGGGATCATTATATCGCTGCTCAGGGGTAACGCTCAGTCCTGGGCCTTTTCGCTGCCGGAGGGGGCACGGCCCCTCCGTTCAGTGGATGAATTCTTTTTAGCCCTGGGTCAGATATATGATGATCCGGATCGTATTGCTCTGGCGGAGTCTAGACTACGTCTCTTATGCCAGGGTAAACAATCCGCAGAGATATACTGCTCAGAATTTCGGAGATGGGCAGCTGATACTGGTTGGAATGATGCTGCACTCCGAAGTCAATTTTGCCATGGTCTTTCAGAGGGATTGAAAGATGCATTTGCCTTTCATGAGAGGCCTATTTCTTTGGACTCTGCTATGTCTCAGGCTGTTTGTATTGACAGGCGTCTTAGAGAGAGAGGAGAGATCTCTCCTTCCTGTCATACTCGGTCCCAGGACTGTGCAGCGGTCCCATTCTGTGCGCAGGGGTCTCAGTCGCTGTCAGCCCCTTCTGAGCAGGAGCCCATGCAGCTGGGGTTGATTGCTTCTGACAATAGAAGATTCAGCCCGCATGGGAGGGTTTGTTTTTGTTGTGGAGGTATTAATCATTTTGCAAATATTTGTCCCTCTAGGAGATTCAGGCAGTTCTCTGGGAATAATAAAGAAACAAAGAGGAAAAAATCTTTTAAAAATGTTCCGTCTGTTACTATTGGCAGGGTTGAGGCGGAAATCGAAGGTTTTCCGTTTGCTTGTAGTTCCCGTTTTGTCCTGCCTGCTAGGGTGGCGCTAGAGAGCAAGAGCATTTTTTGTGAGATTTTTGTGGATAGTGGAGCAGCGGTCAATCTCATTGATAGTCAATTCGCAATAGCTCATGGTTTCCAGGTGTGCACTTTGGGAAAGGATATTCCGGTTTTTGCGAATGATTCCGCTCCACTTTCTCAGAAATCATTAAAGGGCATAGTTCACAATATCCGTTTAATTGTGAGTGATGCTCATGTTGAGGATGTGTCATGTTTCGTCCTTAGCGGTTTGCCTACCCCTCTAGTGTTGGGGCTACCCTGGCTCACTAAACATAACCCCACCATTGATTGGCAAGCGAGGCAAATAAATGGTTGGAGTGACTTTTGCAGAGAGAATTGCCTCATGACATCTGTTTCTGAGGTTGCTACTAAGACTGTACCATCTTTTCTCTCTGAATTTTCGGATGTCTTCTCTGAGAGTGGAGTTCAGGATTTGCTCCCGCACAGGGAGTACGATTGCCCTATTAATCTCATCCCAGATGCCAAGCTGCCTAAATCTCGTTTATACAATCTTTCCCAACCTGAGAGGATCGCTATGCGTGCTTATATCTCTGAGAGTCTGAGAAAAGGACACATACGACCCTCGAAATCACCTGTTGCCGCTGGTTTTTTCTTTGTTAAGAAAAAAGATGGTTCTTTAAGACCTTGTCTGGATTTCAGGGAGCTGAACAATATCACAATTCGTGACCCTTATCCGCTTCCTCTGATCCCGGACCTGTTTAACCAGGTTGTTGGGGCTAAAGTCTTTTCCAAATTAGATCTAAGAGGGGCATACAACCTGGTCAGGGTCAGAGAAGGGGACGAATGGAAGACGGCCTTCAATACCTCTGAGGGCCATTTTGAAAATTTGGTTATGCCTTTTGGTTTGATGAATGCCCCAGCTGCTTTTCAGCATTTCGTGAACAGCATTTTTTATCATTTGATGGGAAAATTTGTATTGGTGTATTTGGATGACATTTTGATTTTTTTCTCCCAATTTCAAAACTCATAAGGAACATTTACGTCAGGTCTTGCTCATCCTGCGGGAGAATAAATTATATGCGAAACTGGAAAAATGTGTGTTTGCGGTTCCAGAAATTCAATTTCTGGGGTTTCTTCTCTCCGCTTCTGGTTTTATGTGTCATTGGCTAGAGGGAGCCAGACACCCTATTACCGTATTTACTGACCATAAAAATCTGGCCTACTTGGAGTCAGCCAAGCGTCTGAACCCGAGACAGGCCAGATGGTCTTTGTTCTTTTCTAGATTTAATTTTGTTGTCACGTTCCGCCCTGGAGTTAAGAATGTGAAGGCAGATGCCCTGTCACGTTGTTTTCCGGGAGGCGGGAATTTTGAAGACCCGGGTCCCATTTTGGCTGAAGGTGTGGTGGTCTCTGCTCTTTTTCCTGAATTGGAGGCAGAGGTGCAGGCAGCCCAGTCAGAGGCTCCTGATCTTTGTCCTCCTGGGAGGTTGTTTGTGCCTCTCGCTTTAAGACACAAGATTTTTAAAGAACACCACGATACGGTCCTTGCTGGGCACCCGGGGGTAAGAGCCACACTGGATCTCATCGCTCGGAGATTCTGGTGGCCTGCGCTTCGTTAGTCGGTTGAGGGTTTTGTGGCAGCCTGCGAGACTTGCGCTCGTGCTAAAGTGCCTCATTCACGGCCATCAGGTCCTCTCCTTCCCTTACCCATTCCTTCCCGTCCTTGGACACATCTGTCCATGGACTTCATAACGGACCTGCCTCGTTCCTCGGGGAAGACTGTGATTCTGGTGGTGGTGGACCGTTTTAGCAAAATGGTGCATTTCATCCCTTTTCCTGGTTTGCCCAATGCTAAGACGCTGGCGCAGGCATTTATTGATCGCATTGTCAAATTGCACGGTATTCCTTCAGACATAGTCTCTGATAGGGGCACGCAGTTTGTTTCCAGATTCTGGAAGGCTTTCTGTTCTCGCTTGGGGGTTCGGTTGTCATTCTCTTCTGCTTTCCACCCGCAGTCGAATGGCCAGACAGAGCGCGTCAATCAGAATCTGGAGACATATCTGCGCTGTTTTGTGGCGGAGAATCAAGAGGATTGGTGTTCTTTTTTGTCCCTTGCTGAGTTTGCTTTAAATAACCGTTGTCAGGAGTCCTCTGATAAGTCACCATTTTTTGGTGCATATGGGTTTCATCCGCAGTTTGGGACTTTCTCGGGAGAGGGGTCTTCTGGTTTACCTGATGAGGACAGATTCTCCTCGTCTTTGTCATCTATTTGGCAAAAGATTCAGGATAATCTAAAGAGCATGAGTGAGAGATATAAGCTTGTGGCAGATAAGAGACGTGTGCTTGGTCCGGTCCTGAATGTTGGTGATCTGGTGTGGTTGTCTACCAAGAATATCAAATTGAAGGTTTCCTCCTGGAAGTTGGGTCCTAGGTTTATTGGGCCTTACAAAATCCTGTCTGTCATCAATCCTGTTGCATACCGTCTTGATCTTCCTCAGACTTGGAAGATCCATAATGTTTTTCATAAGTCCTTATTGAAACCTTATGTTCAACCCATTGTACCCTCGCCTTTGCCTCCTCCTCCGATTATGGTTGATGGGAATCTTGAATTTCAGGTCTCTAGGATTGTGGATTCTCGTCTTGTCCCCGGTTCTCTTCAGTACCTTGTTCATTGGGAGGGGTATGGTCCTGAGGAGAGGATGTGGGTCCCAGTGACGGACATTAAGGCCTCTCGTCTCATCAGGGCTTTCCATAGGTCCCATCCTGAGAAGGTGGGTTCTGAGTGTCCGGAGTCCACTCGTAGAGGGAGGGGTACTGTCACAACCAGACAGCTGAGAAGCTCTGACAGAGGCCTTTAAGAACCTCCTCCTTGAGTTTCTTTGTTGTGGTATTCAGTTCCTCATCTCGTTAGCCTCTCTCAGCTGTCATGTGTTGGACTAATTGCTTCCCTTAAAATTCCTCCCCAGAATGCTTTTCTGGGCGGCTTATACTTCTTCCTGGAGTGTGTGTGCATGCTGACCTTGTTCTCCTGTCTGCTACAAAGTTAAGTGTTGAACATTTATCTGTTATTTTCTGATTGCTGGATCCCAGGTGACCCTGACTCCCTCCGTATCTTGTGTAGGGAGCCGGTGGTCGTGTCCCCTCACTATTGTAGGGTGCTCAGGGGTTATATAGTCAAGGTACGTGGATATGCAAACTTCCACCATTCTGATCTTTGCATAGGCTGAGCAGCCAGGGAAAGTGCCAGGTCTTCTGCAGGGGTCTCCCTTTGGTTCCTTAGCATTTGGATCCAGCGAGTCATTTATGCATGTTGCTTTGCCTTGTTTCCTGTACACCGTCCGTGACACCATGCTGACCTGCAAAGAAACGCTTGCAGTCATCATTGCGTTGCATAAAAATGGCTTCACAGGCAAGGATATTATGGCTACTAAGATTGCACCTCAATCAACAATTTATAGGATCATCAAGAACTTCAAGGAAAGAGGTTCAATTCTTGTTAGTTAATATTGGAGATATGGCACTCAATATCTGGAAGGTTTGCTCAAACAAGTCACTTTATTGATACACCACTGAGGAAGAAGTCAGCACCCCTTGGGACTTCGAAACGCGTCTGGGAGGAATCTGGACCCCACATTACCACCATTTTTGGCGTACGCAAGGAGATCTACAGTTACACCTCCCTCATCAATAACCTCCTAAGTGACCAACTCGTCCTATATCAAGTTTGAAAACTCCTCAGAGTGATACACTCTGATTTGCAAGTAAGGAGAAATCGAATATTTGGGACGCTGAGGAAACGGCGATTGAACAAGCCATATTGAGAAGTGGAGGTAAGGGATTAAAATAGCTTGTAAAAAGGTGGGACGCCACCTAGAGCTAATAACTTCTGAACTTTAATCCGATAAGTTCCATGAACTGTGATATACGCATATTGTGACTTTCCTAAATATTCGGAATAATTTCCACAATTAAATCCGAAAATCCTGCGACTGCACCACAATAATGACAATCGACGATTATTTTATACCGAATTAATTGTGACATTCGATTCATTTCTCATTTGAAAACTATTGAGCAACAACATATTCAGTGCTTTAGTGTTGGGAATTTAATTCTCTTGATCCATTCAATTAGAATATAGACAAGTACCCATTCGCTGTCTGATGTGTGTACATACACACTATAAGTGATTTTTTATACTGTCAATTGTGACGTTTTACCTTTATGTTATTTAATTTCTGTACAAATTACGTATTTTGTATGATATTTTAATCATTTAAAAAAGTTATTGCATCAATAAAGTGACTTGTTTGAGCAAACCTTCCAGATATTGAGTGCCATATCTCCAATATTAATTAATTTTTTACTTTCTGGTGTTTGGAGTTTACACCTAGATATTGAGCACCTCTCTATCCTACGGAGTAGTAGAGCCACTCCATATTGCAAATTATTCAATTCTTGTTAGGAAGGCTTCAGGGCGTCCAAGAAAGTCCAGCAAGCGCCAGGATCATCTCCCAAAGAGGATTCAGCTGCGGGATAGGAGTGCCACCAGTGCAGAGCTTGCTCAGGAATGGCAGCAGGCAGGTGTGAGCGCATCTGCACGCACAGTGAGGCGAAGACTTTTGGAAGATGGCCTGGTGTCAAGAAGGGCAGCAAAGAAGCCACTTCTCTCCAAAAAAAACATCAGGGACAGATTGATCTTCTGCAGAAAATATGGTGAATGGACTGCTGAGGACTGGGGCAAAATCATATTCTCTGATGAAGCCTCTTTACGATTGTTTGGGTCATCAGGAAAAAGGCTTGTCCGGAGAAGAAAAGGTGAGCGCTACCATCAGTCCTGTGTCATGCCAACAGTAATGCATCCTGAGACCATTCATGTGTGAGGTTGCTTCTCATCCAAGGGAGTTGGCTCACTCACAATTTTGCCCAAAAACACAGCCATGAATAAAGAATGGTACCAAAACACCCTCCAACAGCAACTTCTTCCAACAATCCAACAACAGTTTGGTGAAGAACAATGCATTTTCCAGCACGATGGAGCACCGTGCCATAAGGCAAAAGTGATAACTAAGTGGCTCTGGGACCAAAACGTTGACAATTTTGGGTACATGGCCTGGAAACTCCCCAGATCTTAATCCCATTGAGAACTTGTGGTCAATCCTCAAAAGGCAGGTGGACAAACAAAAACCCACTAATTCTGACAAACTCCAAGAAGTGATTATGAAAGAATGGGTTGCTATCAGTCAGGAATTGGCCACCAATTTGATTGAGAGCATGCCCAGTCGAATTGCAGAGGTCCTGAAAAAGAAGGGCCAACACTGCAAATACTGACTCTGCATAAATGTCATGTAATTGTCGATAAAAGCCTTTGAAACGTATGAAGTGCGAGTAATTATATTTCACTACATCACAGAAACAACTGAAACAAAGATCTAAAAGCAGTTTAGCAGCAAACTTTGTGACAACTAATATTTGTGTCATTCTCAAAACGTTTGGCCACAACTGTACATTCTATCATTCTTCCTTTGTATGGTCTCCCCGGTCTTCTTCAGAATCCTAAAAATGTAAATTTTGATGCAATACAGATGAGCAAATTTCTTAACACCTAGAGTTTTGAGGAGTTTTCTTGTTTGCGTTTTTATTTTGAGCACATTCCTCCCTGCCTTCTCAGAGTCATAACTTTTTTACTTTTCTGTTCCCTTAGCTTTTTTTTTTTTTGCAGTACAAGGTGTACTTCTAATGACACCACTAAATATTGCATAAAATGTAGTGGAAAGCAGGAAAATATCCAAATGGGGTGGAATTGAAAAAAAAATACAGGTTTTGACTCTATGAAGTTCCCTATGACCTTCATTCTCTGGGTCAGTATGACTACAGCAATACCATAATTATATTGTTTCTGACCCACCCATAACTTTTTTATAGTTATGTCTACGGAGCTGTGTTATTAATTTTTTCCGGAATGATCTGTAGTTTTTACTGATATCATTTTGGAGCGTGTGTGACATTATGATCACATTTTATTCAATTTTTTGGGTACCTGAAGCGATGAAAAAGTAGCAAATCGTCCATTTAGATTTTTTTAATGTTACACCATTCGCCATATGGAATAAATATTGGTATATTTTAATAGTTCAGGCTTCTTGGGAAATGACGATGCCCATGAACTTTTTTTTTTTTTCTTGTTTATTTTTGTTTCATTTCTGAGGAAAGAGGGATGATTTAAATTTTTATTTATTTTGTTATATATATTTTTTTTACTTTTTATGAACTTTTTTCTCTCCCCTCTTCCCCTCCTAGGAGGTGAGAATATGCAATCTTGAGGTTGATTTTGGCTTACATGGTTCATTTGCTGTTATCTTATAGAACTTTGCCACTTGCAGGCCTCTATAGGAATTACAGCTCTAATATGCTGGGTCTCTTCGTTCGCCCTCAGCCTTTCCTGACCCAGAAGTGCATGCTTCCGTTTGCGATTGACATCTAGCCTCTGGTGTTTGAAATAGCAGAGACCAGGCGTCTTTGGCGCCCCTGAACAGGCTCCATATTTGACGCCCCATATATGGTGCTGAGACGGAAGGGATTTAAGTTTATTTTGTGTCCAATTCATACAAATTAGCCAGGCGATTCAATTTGTGTATGAATCAGTTCTACCGGAATGTGCATGGAATTTGCTCAAATGTACGCTGAATTTTTAAAATTCAGAATTTCCAAAACTTTGAATAAAAAAATAAAAATCTTGACAAAGTTTGGTTTGTTAGAATCGATTTGCTCATCTCTAGACTGCAGTTAAAGTGTCCGTCTGGGCCACAGATATTGATGACTGTAACGGCATACAAGGGGTTAAAATCCATTTAGGCGATATGCCCCTTTCTGAGAGACAGGCACAGCTACTGCAGAACACCAAACTCCCGAACTGGATACAAAATAGCACTCCAAACTGGAACCTCGCGAATAGCTGCCAGCAGACGAACAGGAAAAGCATACAGTCAGCTTACACTCCTGGCAATCAGTCTCCAACAGCATACAAGGAATCCCCCCAATGACGAGACAAGGCTCCATGTTCAGGGTCAAGCAGTGGTCTGACGTGCTGGCACACTCAGTCTGGTTTTTATTACAGTTGCTGCAAATACAGGACAGATACAACACATCCCCACAATGCATCATGGTTTCCTCCTCTCTGCCCCAGAGACAACCGAGGGCAATCCAATTATCTCTCAGGACAAAGGGAAGTCGCCAATACACATGTGGAGACAACAGGACAGACATCACCATTTAAACACACAATGGGACAATAGAAACACACCCACACAAAATCCTCCCCTCTGCCGGTGATGATTATTGAACACACTGGCGAATATAATTATCAAAGGCAGAGAAATACAGTTTTATAAAACATATCACAGGAACCCCAAAACATGCAATAACCCCATAACCAATATATCCTCGGAACCGGGGGATCTGGGTGAACCACATGTCCAAAATTCACCCACATCCGTTCAGTAGTTTGGAAGATACAGTTTTATGCCAGTTACACTGAAAATATACAAGTTATACAGAAAATAGTCACTAATAAATGTGTCCCCTGCCAAATACAGGCAAGATAGCACCGTGTTGGAAAGTCAGAACAGTGTCTGTGAGCTAAAATGGCCGCTATCTATTGTTCTCACCATGTGCTCCATCCAAGCAAGTAAGGCAAATGATGCAATCCAGGGACAGAGGGCTCCGTCCCAAGTGCCTTAAGACCCAATAACTTAAGGGACCATAATCCCAGGGCAGGAGACTGGCAAACAGCCCCCTCCAAAACACTGTGGTGAGGTTGGTTTCGCCACAATGACCTATCCTAAGGATTGATCATCAAGATCTGACTCCTGGGAACACTGCACTGGAGGCAGACAGATCCATACACTGTGTAGTGGCCGTGTTGGGGTACTGCAGTTCAGTTCCTAATAAGGTAAATAGGTGCTGAGGTGCAGTAAGACGGCACCAGAAAGTATAAAATATAATATAATTAGAGATGAGCGTCAAATAAAGAATTTGAATATTTGATTCAGCTTCTTTGTTGAATTTTGCAAAAAAATTTGCTTTGTGACTAATCAGTTTATTTTGTAAGTAGTGGGTGCAGTAACGGGAGCAGCGATTGTGCCGCCCCTGTCATTGTACCCCTCAGATGTTGTGTTCATAGCTGATCGCGGCATATAATAGTAATAATATAGTGTAAAATAAAATAAATAAAATAAAACCATACTTACCTCATCCATTTGATCACGAAGAGTCGGCTGCCGCCATCTTGATTAAAAATCTAGCTCAAAATCTTTTGTGGCCCGTGATGGCGTGGGCCGGTGTGGTAACATCATATGTCACCGTGCACGAGATTTTGTGTAAGATCATCAATCAAGATGGTGGTGGCCGGCTGTTTGCGCTCAAATGAATGAGGTAAGTATGATTTGTTTTAATTTTTTTATTTTATGGACATTCAGGGAAAATCTATAGTCTTCTACGAAGCACAAGGACATTTAGCTTTACGGCGAATTGAATTTTCTATGAGATTCGGATTCGCTCAACTCTAAATATAATGGAGAGTTTCTGGCACCATGACTACCAGAAACAGCTGATCAGTGGGGGTGCCGGGTGTTGAAACTCAACAGATCTGCTACTACTGACCTATCCTGAGGACAGGTTATCAATATTTGTAGCTTGGACAAACTATTGAAACTGGAATTCCCACAAGTTCTGGAAGCTGATATATTATCATACTGTGAATTCAGGGTTTGCGAGTCATAATTCAAAGGAAAAAACACAAATATTACTGAGGAAAATATTTTCCAATAATTTATTAGAAAAAAGGGGCCTTGGGGTCGTCCATTCTTGTGACGTTTTGCACGCATTGGCCATAACATTATAAAAGCTGAGGTAACAACTTTTCGGACTCCATTGACCGAAGAAACTGAGATCCTTTATTCTACAGACTGGGCGGGTCAGAAAATGTCATATACTGAATCCGTAGATCAGGGGTGTAACTAAAGGCTCATGGGCCCCAGTGCAAGAGTTCAGCTTGGGGCCCCCCTTCCCTCAGTGCTTTGTGTGTCTTCTTATGCGGCACAAGTGTCTTTGGGCCCCTTCAGGCTCCTGGGCCCGGTAGCGTCTGCTACCTCTGCACCCCCTATAGCTACACCCCTGCCGTAAATCAAACATTTATATATTTTCATTGCAGATAAACCCAGAACAGTTACTGGGAAAATTTCCAGCTGCTTGAGTCATGGAGGATTCATTAAGTGTGCCTGTATAATCCAGTCATTTCCAACCGCAAATATTGAATGGGATATTGATGGAAACTTATATCCTTCCAACCACAACAATAAGGAACTTAATATTTCTACCGCGACAGTAAATGCAGTGACCAATAGCGCGCTGACACTTACGTCAAGCCGGGCGAATATCCAAGCTATCCAGTGCATTGTCTCTAATAGACATGGACAACTTAAACTCCTATTGTTAGATTACAGTAAGTATTAAAATTATTTTCATAAATTCTCAAACATTTTGAAAAAAAAAATTTCCAACAATGTAATGCTTTTTTTTATTTTCTGCTTTATATGTATATGATTTAGAGATAAGGGTTCTCACATTGGAAATAGTGTTGAGCAAGTCAAACTCCATTTTAGGGGAATTTGGTTCACCACAAAGCTGAATTTCTTTGTGCTTCGTGGTAGCGAATTGATTTTCCCCTAAATGACAGTAAACAAAAAAAAAATCATACCTCATCCGATTGAGCATGAGGAGCCATCTTGATTGAAGATCTCAAATGAAATCCAATGCATGGTCACCACGCTGGGCAATCTGATGACGTCATCACGAGCCAAGCGAGATTTCGCTCTAGATCTTCAATCAAGATGGCGCCAGCCGTCTCTTCACGATCAAATGGATGAGGTAAGAATGTTTTAATTTTTTTTATTTTACATGGTAATATTGCTATCAGATTCTGTGATCAGATTTGAAACTGTATCTGAGGGGTACAATAATAGGGGGGGGGGGGGCCGCGCAATCGCCGTTCCCTGTAATTGCGCCCACTACTTACAAAGATATAAGCTTCATGACCAAGTAATTCATCACAAAGCAAATATTTTTTTGTGAAATTCAGCAAAGCAGCCGAATAGAATTGTTTAATACTTCATTCATCTCTAATTGGAACATTGTCTCATTGTAGCCTAATGCTTTTGTCCAACATTGACCTAACCGTGGTATGATGGGCTGCATTGTCTCTTGAAAAAAAAAAGTAGGAACTGACCATAAGCTGCTTTATTTTCTGAAAGAGTGCAACTCATGTCAATTGGCTTTGTCTGGCACTAGACCTGAATTGCACTTACATCAATGGGGCTGCATTACCAAACACAACCTCTAGGCAAGGGTGAACTGTTTTAGAAAATAATATCTATTATTTTTTTCTCTTTTGCCCAGCTCAATCAAGTGCCAACACTGTGATGATCGCTGCCGTCAGTTGTGTAGTTGTCATTGTGTTGCTGCTCATTGGAGGTTTCCTAGTCATGCATCATTTCAGAAAGTAAGTTTATCTATCATCGTAACAGTATTTTGTACAAAGAATTTTTTTTTTTAATTGTAATAAAGTGGACCAGAGTTAGAAACAGAAACTGTCCATGGCCAGTGTGTGGTGTTCCAGCTTATCCCCATTTAAATAAACTGAGCAGAACTGCAATACCAGGGGGAGTCTGTGGGGAAAAGTAGCAGTTCCCTGTTAAAAACATTTGATTGCAATTGACTAAACTCCCCATAGCTAAATTCAAAACGAGCCCTAGTTCGGCTTAGGAGTCCCTGCTCTGACTCCATATATAGCTATATCCATATATGGAGTCAGTGCTTGTGGACACCCCAGTGTATTTAAATATAATTTCTGAATAGTTTCAGCCAGGATTTGAACTCCCATCCCCTTGTACATTAGAGGCAAGGACCTTAGCCACTCAGCTATAAAGCTGAATGCTAAACTGGGTCAGGAAACACTTCATAGTAGTTTCTGATGTAGAGAGTATTCCAATTCAGCAGCAGACTTATTTTATTTATATTTCTGTGTAGGATAACATGTAGCTCTATAGTGTAGTGGTTAACATCATTGCCTCTAATGTACAAGGTTGAGCGGTTGAATCCTGGCAGAAACATTTCAGGAACATATACAGTATATCAGAAGTATGATCCTAGCTATCTATTCTGATATATGAATACATAATATGTGGGAAACGAAACTACTTCTAATGTTTTTAGCCATAATATATGCATATATTATATATTCTAAATATATAATGGCTAAAAACTTATATATATATATATATATATATATATATATATATATATAAATGTCTGAAATGTCTCTGCCACGATTCAAACTCCCAACCTTGCACATTAGCGGCAAGGACATTAACCACTACACTATAGAGCTACGTGTTAACCTGCACAAAAATATAAAATAAGTCTTCTTCTGAATAGGAATACTCACTACATCAGAAACTACTATGAAGTTTTTCTGACACAGTTTAGCATTCAGCTTTGTAGCTAAGTGGATAAGGTCCTTGCCTCTAATGTATAAGCGGTTGGGAGCTCAAATCCCAGGAGAAACTTTTCAGAAATAGACGCTAAATTACATTTAAATGCACTGACTCGAGCATTGCGCTTGAGCACACGTGGTGTTCGGCTGAACTCTGTGATGTGCTGAGCATGCTTGATCAACACTAGTCTTTATTAAAGTATATGTCCAATGTAACAATGTACAGGTAAACCTTCTTCTTCTGCCAGGGGGGACCCACCATTTGAGAAGGTGTTGATGATATATAGGAGAAGCGGAAACCCAATCACTCTATTCCAAAGAACTGGAGCTTCTGCTTCTGGCAAGAGGATTGGATGGAGCTGCTGTCATCTTATAGCTACTACAGTCTTTCATATTTGTGCATGAGTTGTGGAAGATTTAAATGAATCTTGATGCTTCTTGAAAAAAATGATCATTTTGAGTTTATCAGGTTAATGACCTTCTAATCTCTTTAGGAACTTTTCAAAGAAACCAGAAGACAAGAAGGAGATCAATGCTGATGACTGCAGTGTGATTTACAGCAACTCAGATGTGCACCTTTATGTAAGTGATCCTGATGGGTGTTAATACCATAGAATGTTGAACCAAGAAGTTCTCAAGATAACAATGCTTTTGACATTAAATATTGTTACATGCAGCCCAGAATGTTTCCTCCAGAAGTTTTTACAACTTCTATATACTTATTGATGAGGACTGTTGGCCACTTCTTTGCTCACTGCGAGGAATTGGGTACCCTCAATCACGGATGATGTTTCGACATGGTCTGGACATGTGACATCTGCAGCCTACATTGGACACCACTTAGGTCACTGTCCATATTGAAATGTTATCATGGGAGCCCAGGATACAGAGAATAGTGGGGACATGGCAAGGGGTGGCACAGGATGGTAGAGGATCATTACAGTGAATTTTCGGTCAACAATTTCAAGGGGCTGGACAACTTCATGCTTCAGTTCTCCTTATGTATCATATTTGTAAACCTAGATTGTTGGAGTATTTGTTTGCACGCAATGTAAGGGGCAAAAATACCTAAAGCTTCTGCATCTGCATAAATATTGGTACCTGGGGCTCCAAAACCAACAATTACCATTCATATTTGTTGTGTTACTGACCAAAGACATTAAGAGAACACAAGGTATACCTTAAATGTCTTATATTCAAGCTACCACCTTCATCATATGCACTTATCAGGAGAATCGGGGTTCTGCAACACCTGGTTTGCAATTTTACAACCAATCATGGTCGAAATTGGAGAAGATAAGAAAAGCCAGCCACATATGTCTGTGGCTCTCCTTATTGAGGTCTAAGGTAATTGTGAATCTGCCATCAATATGAGTTGGCTTGACTTGGAATTGGCCTTTAAGGCACCAGAATCTAGACCACTTGTAAAATGCAAAAACAGCATGTCTAATCATCAGAGATATAGAGGTTGTGGTTAGTCTAACCAGATCTACTGCATGAATTTTAAAAGTTTTGCCTAAATGTCCTGGATGTTTTTCTTATTATTTTTTTTTATTCTTACTTTTTTTAGATTCTTACTGTTAATTTCCTGTGACAAAATTGGTTCTAGTATTTAATGAAATCTTGATGTAGCGTAAGAAGAGTTATTCTGGTTTGGACATAAGTGGGTATTGGTTTTGATTGGGTGGGGGCACAATTTAATCATTCTCTCTGGCTACTAGAGGCAGGGTGTTAGCGGGAGACCTTCCCCTCTAGAACACTCATATGTACATGCACAATCTTACAGGGACTCGCTGTCCTAAACAGCCACTTTAGGACTTTGCTGTGACCATAGAAGAGACAATAAAAAAAATGCTCTACAAATTTTAATTGCGCCTTGTGTTTATTGTAGGGTAACCAGATGATAGAGAATGGGAACAACTCAATCAATTCAGTGCTGGACAACAGCGACACCTCTTTATATATGAACTTTGGAGATGTGCAATATGCGACTATTAATTTTTCGAATCTGAAGCCTAAAATTGCTCCAGAAACCATGGAAGTTGAATATGCAGAAATCAAGAAATAGCATGTGGTCAATTAGAATCTGTCCATTTACCTACTGTACTGTGTACAATTGATTACAGTTTTTATGTTGTTATACTATGTATTATCAGTGGTTTTAAAGGGGTCTTCCAGTGCAAAAATTTAACTCCAATAGAAATCCTGTCCCCAAATGTACATTTTAGTAACTTGCCTTTATTTAAAATGTTACAGTTTTCTCCACCTTCTTGGAGGCTTTTCCTGAGACATGAAATGTCTTGTAGTTCTATTGTTCTTGAAAGGAAGGAATATCCTGTGCCTTCAGCAGAACATGCATCCCCAAAACTGACCTCCCATTCGACGTCCCCTGACCCTCTCACTATGTTTTGTCCTCACTGCACACTTTCAACTGCTGATGAAAGAGGAAGTTTGGTGACCCCCATGCACCACCAGTACCTGTAGATCTGTCCACAGATGAAAGAACTGCTGCCGGTGTGGATATTCCAGCGTAGTGCAGCCACAGAAAATGTGGTGGGGTGGGTGGTGTGGGGGGTGGATTCTAATGAGGCAGTGGGTGGAAGGACCAAGGGGGAGAGTCCAAGAAACTGTGTCAAACTCCTTTGGTCACTTGATCAGATGGCGTCTTGACATTGTCTCAGGTAAAGACTGTCAGAAGACAGGAAAACTAATTGTAAATGAAGCCAAATGACTAAAATCTATATATATGGGGAAGGGGTGTCTATTAGAATATCATTGTGTGCACTGGAATATCCTTTTAGGAATGAGACTGTATATTTATTTTTGTCTTAATTTATTATAATTTCCCTATTAAAATAATAAAAGATGTACAAAAACAATAAAACATAAGTCTAATAGATCACAGACTACACAATACAAGGGGATACTATGTAAAGTTTATGTTTATCTTCCAAAAGTTCCTTGCTTTTTAACACCTCTTTCATTTTACATTAGAAATAGGGTTGAGTGAACCCAAACTATAAATTTCGGGTTCATACCGAACTTTAGGATTTTTGGACCCCGGACACGAACCCGAACATTTCAGTAAAAGCTCAGATTCAGTGTTCGGCGCTTTCTTGGCGCTTTTTGAAAGGCAGCCAATCAACAAGTGTTTAACTGTCTGACCTTAGAAGCCATCACAGCCATGCCTACTAATGGCATGGGTGTGATTGGCCAGTGCAGCATGTAACCCAGCCTCTATATAAGCTGGAGTAACGTAGCGCTGCCCGTCACTCTGCTCTGATCAGTGTAGGGAGAGGATGCTGCTGCTGTGAGGGAGAGAATAGGACTGAATCTTTGCTCAAAATCGGAATCTAACTCAGCGATCTGCATGCATTGTGTTTTGTAGGTGCGGGCACAATTTTTTTATCCTGCCCTGAGCCCAGTGACCGAAAAAAAAAAGAATTTTAATAAGTCAGTTAGGTGTGCGGCAGCGGCGGCGGCCATTTTATACAAGCTCAGTGCACTAGCACTGCATCTGAGCTTTTGGGACATTGAAAATGTACAACACCTGGTGCATTTGCAGGCTTAGTCAGTGTGCAATTTAAGCTAGAAATACAGCCATAATTTTCTGGGTTTTTAAAAACACACTTTTTGTGCCAAAAAACACAATTTTCCAGATCTGCAAGTGTTAAATTCTAGTTTAATATATACAGCTTTCATATTCTGTTACCAAGAAAACACTTCTTTGGCAATATACAACATCTGGATTAGTCAGGGTGCAATTTAAGCTAGAAATACAGCCATAATTTTCTGGGTTTTTAAAAACACACTTTTTGTGTCAAAAAACACTATTTTCCAGATCTGCAAGTGTTAAATTCTAGTTTAAAGGGAATCTGTCACCTATTTTAACCATATAAAACTGTTAACATAGCAATGTGTAATAAAGTACCTTCATTCCTGCATGTGTCTTCTTTCTTTTATTCAACTTTTCATTCTTACTAAAAAGCAATTTTTCTGATATGCAAATGAGGTTCCAAGGTGCCCAGAGGGGCGTTATTACTCTGCTCTAGTGCCCAGTAACGCCCCCCTGCAGTGCCCAGCCCGCCTTTCTTCTAAGCGCAGCACGCCTTCTAAGAAATAAATGTCCTCCCACATACTTGCCGAATGGCGCAGCCCCCTCCCCACTACGTCATTTAATTTATTCACTGCACCTTCGTGGCTTCCTCCTCTCTTGTCCTCCGAAATCCTGCGCAGGTGCAGTATCGCTGAGTGCCTGCGCCTGTAGGATACTACTGCTCCAGAGGGCAACAGCACTCTGATTACATCACTGGGCTCGGCGCATGCCCAGTGACACTATTGAGGCTGTTGCCCTCTGGAGCAGTAGTATCCCACAGGCGCAGGCACCCAGCAATACTGCGCCTGCGCGGGATTTCGGAGGACAAGAGAGGAGGAAGCCACAAAGGTGCAGTGAATAAATTAAATGACATAGTGGGGAGGGGGTGGCGCCGTTCGGCAAGTATGTGGGAGGACATTTTTTTTCTTAGGAGGCATGCTGGGCTTAGAAGAAAGGCGGGCTGGGCACTGCAGGGGGGTGTTACTGGGCACTAGAGCAGAGTAATAACGCCCCTCTGGGCACCTTGAGACTTCATTTGCATATCAGAAAAATCGCTTTTTAATAAGAATGAAAAGTTGAATAAAAGAAAGAAGACACATGCAGGAATGAAGGTACTTTATTACACATTGCTATGTTAACAGTTTTATATGGTCAAAATAGGTGACCCCTTAAGGACTCAGCCCTATTTCACCTTAAGGACTTGGCCATTTTTTGCAAATCTGACCAGTGTCACTTTAAGTGCTGATAACTTTAAAACACTTTGACTTATCCAGGCCGTTCTGAGATAGTTTTTTCGTCACATATTGTACTTCATGACACTGGTAAAATGAAGTAAAAAAAAATATATTTTTTTACATAAAAAAATACCTAATTGACCAAAAATTTTGAAAAATTTGCAAATTTCAAAGTTTCAGTTTCTCTACTTCTGTAATACATAGTAATACCCCCAAAATTGTGATGACTTTACATTCCCCATATGTCTACTTCATGTTAAAATTATTTTGGGAATGATATTTTTTTTTGGGGTATGTTACAAGGCTTAGAAGTTTAGAAGCAATTCTTGAAATTTTTCAGAAATGACCCCATTCTATAAACTACACCCCTCAAGGTATTCAAAACTGATTTTACAAACTTCGTTAACCCTTTAGGTGTTGCACAAGAGTTATTGGCAAATGGGATGAAATTTGAGAATTTCATTTTTTTGCCTAATTTTCCATTTTAACCAATTTTTTCCACTAACAAAGCAAGGGTTAACAGCCAAACAAGACTGTATCTTTAATGCCCTGACTCTGCCGTTTACAGAAACACCCCATATGTGGCCGTAAACTACTGTACGGGCACACAGTAGGGCGTAGAGTGAAAGGTGCGCCGTATGGTTTTTGGAAGCCAGATTTTGCTGGACTGGTTTTTTTGACACCATGTCCCATTTGAAGCTCCCCTGATGCACCCCTAGAGTAGAAACTCCAAAAAAGTGACATCATCTAAGAAACTACACCCCTCAAGGTATTCAAAACTGATTTTACAAACTTTGTTAACCCTTTAGGTGTTGCACAAGATTTAATGGAAAATAGAGATACAATTTCAAAATTTCACTTTCACTTTTTTGTCAGATTTTCCATTTTAATATTTTTTTCCAGTTACAAAGCAAGGGTTAACAGCCAAACAAAACTCATAATTTATGGCCCTAATTCTGTAGTTTACAGAAACACCCCATATGTGGTCGTAAACTGCTGTACGGGCACACGGCAAGGCGCAGAAGGAAAGGAATGCCATACGGTTTTTGGAAGGCAGATTTTGCTGGACTGTTTTTTTTGACACCATGTCCCATTTGAAGCCCCCCTGATGCACCTCTAGAGTAGTAACTCCAAAAAAGTGACCCCATTTTAGAAACTACGGGATAGGATGGCAGTTTTGTTGGTACTAGTTTAGGTTACATATGATTTTTGGTTGCTCTATATTACACTTTTTGTGCGGCAAGGTAACAAGAAATAGCTTTTTTGGCACTTTTTTTGTTGTTATTTACAACATTCATCTGACAGGTTAGATCATGTGGTAATTTTATAGAGCAGGTTGTCACGGACGCGGCGATACCTAATATGTATACATTTTTTTTTATTTATGTAAGTTTTATACAATGACTTAATTTTTAAAACCCAAAAAATGTTTTAGTGTCTCCATAGTCTGAGAGCCATAGTTTTTTCAGTTTTTGGGCGATTATCTTAATTAGGGTCTCATTTTTTGCGGGATAAGATGATGGTTTGATGATGGCACTATATTGGGGAGCATATGACTTTTTGATCGCTGGCTATTACACTTTTTGTGACGTAAGATGACAAAAAATGGCTTTTTTTACACCGTTTTTATTTTAATTTTTTTTACGGTGGTCATCTGAGGGGTTAGATCATGTGATATTTTTATAGAGCCGGTCGATACAGACGCGCGGCGATACCTAATATGTATACTTTATTTTTATTTATGTAAGATTTAGACAATGATTTCATTTTTGAAACAAAAAAAATCATGTTTTAGTGTTTCCATAGTCTAAGAGCCATAGTTTTTTCAGTTTTTCGGCGATTATCTTGGGTAGGGTATGATTTTTGCGGGATGAGATGACGGTTTGATTGGTACTATTGTGGCGTACATGCAACTTTTTTGATCACTTTTATTACCTTTTTTGGGAAGTAAGGTGGGCAAAATTTCAATTTTCTCATAGTTTTTATTTTTTAATTTTTATGGCATTCACCGTGCGGGGAAATTAACATGACCATTTTATAGATCAGGCCGTTACGGGCGCGGCGATACCTAATATGTGTAGTGTATTTTATTTTTTTAATTTTATTCAGTGATAAATGTGTTTTTTTATCTTAACTTTTTTCACTTTTTTAAAAAAAAATTTGACCCAGACCCACTTGGTTCTTGAAGATCCAGTGGGTCTGATGTCTGTATAATACAGTACAGTACACTATATAGTGTATTGTACTGTATTTTACTTACACTTTGTCTGAACAGATCTATGCCTTTAGCACAGATCTGTTCAGCACCATGGACAGCAGGATGCCTGAGAAGGCGTCCTGTTGCCATGGGAACCTTCCCTGTCTGCCACAACTTCGCAGACGGGGAAGGGTAAGGACGGGGCTGTCGGGGGGCTCTCTCCATCTCCATCGGGGGGCTGCAAAGGCACAGCAGCCCCCCGATGGGAGAGGGAGGGAGCTCCCTGACCCTGACAGTTAACCTTTTCCGCGGTATGGAAAGGGTTAAACGGCTGACCTCTGCACAGACGTCAGCCGTTTATACCAGAGTCTCAGCAATGTGCTGACACTCTGGTAAACCACTTGCCACCAACGATTATTCAAGAGGAGGCGGGCGGGGATCGCCTCCAACACCGCCCCCACCGCCCACAACCCACCCCTGCACGACACGCCGGCATAAAATCATGCGGGGGGGGGGTGCAAAATCGACATTTTGGGCATTTTAAAGTATTCATCATATTGTAAAATAAGAATATATAGCAATATAGCAAATATTCGAGAAATACACATATAAATTTAAATAATTTTTTTCCAAATCTGAAGTTCAGAAGAGAAAAAAAAATTTGACTATAAAAAAGATTATAGCACTATATTAGCTAAATTGCAGTCTATATGTGTATTTTACGAATATTCGCTATATTGCTATATATTCTTGTTCTAGAAAATGACGAATATTCTAAAAAACAAAGTTATAACAATATAGTAAATATTCGTAAAATACACATATAGACTGTAATTTAGCTAATATACTGCTATAGTTTTTTTACTAGTGTAAATTATTTCTTGTTTTAGAATATGACAAATATTCTAAAAAACGAAGTTATAGCAATATAGCGAATATATTCATTATTTCGTCTTTTTTTTTACATATGAAAACATGATTCCTTCCTGCTTAAATTGCTTGTGGGCCAATGACTCATTAATCCACAAGAAAGAAACAAATTAGCGAAGTTGCGATATTAATATTCGCTATTCGAATATTCGCGCTCAACACTAGTCCTTACACGTGCAGCAGCCATTTTAGAAAAAAAATGTGATTCGTTACCACGAAGCACAAGGAAATTCGGCTTTGGTGCAAATTAAATTTTTCCTGAAATTCGGATCGAATTCTGCTTCGTCAGCTTTAATTCGCTCATCTCTATTTATTAGTAAAAGTTACGTTTTATCTCCCATTCTTTTCCCTCCTGGGATTCTTGTCCTAAATCAGTTTCCCTTTATTTCTATGTTCACAAACATGTTTAAAATCATATTTTATTTTTTTATATTGGATACTGATTATATTCAACTTAGCAGCATATCCATGCGATTAATATACCAATAGACATGGTAGCACATAGAAGTATCTGGGAGTGATAACGAATTCAAGCCTAAAACCATTTTGCTTTATTTCAGTCATCACACGTTTTAAATTTTTTATTTTTTTGTGGAGGTGGGGATCGTTTATTATATTCAAATTAACAGCATCAATACGTCATTACTACACTAATGCACAATATTATCTGAGAGGCCCAAAAAAGTCCGGGCTAGAAAAGGGTTCCAAGCGAAAGACCTAGAGCCAGAATGTGGGTATTAGCAGAACCAACTATCCGGCCAGAAGTAGTGGTAGTAGTAGGCCCCGTTGTCCCTGCTGGCTTTGGAAAGGCACAATATTATAGTTGAGGAGACAGAGGACGAGAATGTGGATCGGATCGCTCACTCCTCCTTTCAGTTGCAGCAGGAGGACATGGAGTGGACATCAAGTTCGACACCGTGACATGGAGCCAGGGGTCACAGCGTTCCTCCTTGCTGCCCTAAATAAGGCTTTCAGTGGAAGTCTCTCAGTCTTCACTTTCTTTTTACTAGGAAGTGTCAAGAAAACCCCACACCCTGCGGCAGGTAGTCAAGAAAGTCTCCCTGTTGACAACCTGTGTGAGAGCTCTTACGATTTGGGCTTTCCTGAGTAGGAGGTTGGGGAGGAGGCTGGTGACCCCATGCATACCTGTGTTGATGGTGGTAGTAATAGGGTTCTAAATGTAGGACAGCATCCATGCTTACGCCCCCTTCCCTGCCCATGCCGTACCCACAATTTCAGACCTGACATGAGCAGGGAAAAGTGCTTATAGTGTAATTTGAGCATATTTCAGATTAGTAAATGACCCCCTATGTTTTTGAGGTTGAGGAGAGGCAGCACCCGAGTAACATGGCTAGGTCCTTTCCACCTCTCCCAGTATATCATGAAGCTGACTCCAACGCCAGGCACTTTTTTCACTCCTTAACCTCCTCCTCCATTGACACGGTCCCAACGCCATCAGCAGCAGAGCTGATCGGCCTGGGAGAGAGTAGCCACACAGGCAAGCAGCTGCTCAAGTACATCAAGCACCAAATATACTGCTGGATGTCACCTCACTGACTCCAACTGGGCAAGGTGGTCAGCGACAATGGGCACAACATCCTGGCCGCCCTGAACCTGGGGGAATTAATACATGGTCCCTGAAAAGAACTTAAAAGGCACTGGCATGCGCAAGGTGCTGGCAATGCCCAGGGGACTGTCCCTATTTTCAGCCATTCTTATGTGGTAAGGAACGCTCTCCTGGACTTGCAGCATCAGAATGGTATGCATCTATACTGCTTAATCTGTGATGTTCCAACTCGCTGGATTTCAACATTGCACATGCTCTAGCATCTGTACGAGCAGCAGAAAGCCGTGAACGATTTGGTCATGCAGGTGGACCTGTAGCTGTTGGGGACCTGTAACGTCCCAGAGTGGCATTGCCACTTCTTCAACCCGCTACTGTCTCTAATAGGCTAATATATTGTCATCTTGTGTATTTATTTGAGGGCCACTACACTGTGCATTCCTATTTATAATGCAACTGTTGTGTTCAAATGTAATGTGCTTGGTTCACAAGCAGGTGGCAGCAAACACGGCAGAGCTAAAGTAGGGTAGAATGGAGATTTCCATTCCATTCTAACCCCCCTCTGTGGAGAAGTGGGCGAGTCCCATTTCTGCAGGAAGGGTGGGCACGAGTGCCAAGCCAGCCAGAGTACCCTAGGCTCTGCTGGTCATGGAGGCAAAAGCCTGAAGCCTCAGGAGCCAGGAGGAAATTTCCCTGGCCAAATCTAGAGACAGACCAGACTACAGAAATTGAAGTCCAGCATACAGCAGAGGCAAAGTCATACAGTCAGCCTGTCAGTACAGCAGAGTTTAGAGAAAGCAAGCAGAGTTATTGAGCAAGCCTGCCAAGTTTAATGCTAAAGCCTGCTGGGACCAAGAAAAAGTCTGAAAACTGGTTGAAGGAACATTTATCCAAGTAAAGCTGCTGTTCGACTTTATACAAAGTCTGGACTCAAAATATCTCTTTTAAATCCCCCAATTATTCCCCCTTTTTATTGCTTCGGAGACAAAGCTTGGGGTCCAGCTGAATCCAGGTAGGAGCACCATGACACACATAAAGGGACATTTTAGGCCACACCACTATACCACTCGGTATTCCTACGTCTGGGTAGTGTCTTAAAGGGCCCTAAGAGGAGGAGCCTTTTGCAATTGGCGTCACGAACATAATTTATTTCAGTGTCTTTATACTACAAGGCCTACAGAGTTGACAGAAAACATACATACAGTCCGACGGTGGTGAATTACCAATTGCCTTGAAAAATGGTGTCAGCGAAGGAAAACACACTAAAAATGACTTTATTACGTTTACTGCAGAGCAACAGGCACAGGAAAGTGTGCGCTGGCATCCGAGGGGTTAATCCGCCATCTTTGCCTGTGATGGCGTATCTTCTTCTTGCACCCCAAGAGCAGGAAAACAATTGAATGTCTAGCCCTAGAGCAGGAAAATACAACCCTGCCCACAGGAAACAACCCAGTGCAAATGTACAGAGAGGAAACTCCACCCCTTAAGCTCCTCCTCCCTCACCAGTTTGTTGTGACGAATAAGAAGGCAAGATGGCACGGCCTAAGCCGAACTGGAGTGAGATGATGTATGGATGATGTCCCGGAGATTATGGTATCCCAAATCCTGCAGAGACCAGAGAAAGGATCTGGGGCGTTTCACCGCGCTGGATGGTGTGGTGGAGGCGGCCAGAGTATCCAATCCGCCTCCCAGGAAGAGCAGGGCCTTCATTGGCCTCAACCCCATGGTCCCTAAAGAAGTGACAGCCCAAGCCACAACTATGTGGGAGTACAAGTGGGCCATCGAAGACTGGGCAATCTGCGTTTTGGATCGACCATGGCCAGGGGACCCAAAATTGGAACGGCGAAGAGGGACCGTCATCTGGTTTTTGGTCGAGAGGGGAAGTGGCTTAATCATGGATGACAAGACCGGTGAGGAGCTATTTGTGGGACGTCGCTCCGTCAAGCGCCACTACCTGCCCCAGGCCCGGCACAGCTTGTACAAGGGGGACCATGTGAAATATAACCCCATGGAGGCCCTCAAGGGACCCTTTACTGTTGGAGTGACCCTCCTGGAGAAGCCCCTGGTTCCACTGCCGACACCGGAGTGCTGGCAGGAAGATCCAGCTACTAAGGGGTCGGGTACGTTGCCTGCCTGAACCACCCACCTATCAATTAGGATGTGCATCCACCACCGCGTTTACATACAGTCTGACGGTGGTGATTTACCAATTGCCCTGAAAGATGGTGTCAGCGATGGAAAGAGCCTCCTAGGATTCACTACCACAACCAGAGTATTGCCTACCACCGCCTCTTCAGCCGGAGATCCTTAATCCGTTTCCCATGGCAGGAGGTCCCGGTCCAGTAAGGCAAAAAGTTGCAGCAGCAGTGGCGAGTGTGACCACCAGGTTACTACCCAGATCAGCCACTAAAGGTCAGTGGAGCTCCACTACAGCATCAATTATGGCTTACAAAGGGTGCCTCTTATGAGCTTCAGCAGTTCCAGCAGCGGAGAGGATGTCAGCTCCTTCCTCTAAGAAGCTCCTCCGCTGCATTATCCTTCAAGTATCTTAAAAGAAAATAACTTTGGACTAATGGGAGCCACTTCATGGACTGGACTTGATGGGTGAGGACTTGTTGGCTATGTTTTTTATATGTTTTTATTGCCCCGTTTGTTCCTCCCCCGGATGGCCATGCTCGTCAGGACTCCACCATCTGAAAAAATGCCTCCCTGTTGCGCATGTCTGCGCCAAATTTCCTTTCCCCCCCCCCCTTCTCAGGTTATTTAGAAGCCCCCTTTTACTTAAAAGGGTTCTCATTTACCACTGCTGCTACTTTATATTTTATACCTATGTGGATTACAAATTACATTGTTGCCTTGTGTGAATTACAAAAAGTGACATTACTACCTCCTATATCCTATATGGATTACAAATAATGACGTAGTTATTTCTAGTGGATTACAAAGGACTTTTGTACTACATGGTTCCAGTTTGGTGCATTTGATCCATCAGCACTGAAGAAAAATGTTAATTGTATTGCACTATTTAATTGCATTATGTATTTGTACTATTTTTGCACTGACCTTTTCAAGTTTTCAGCAACGTTTTAAGTATTGTGACCATTGTGTGTGTTCCTTTATAGATACTGCAATGTGATATTATGCACTTTTCAATGGATATTTGCACTTAATGTTGTTAGCCATAAAGTCAGCACCTTACGCTAGCTAATATGGACTGCCTCTGAGGACGTCAGGTTACGTCACAAGCAGATCTATGATCGTCAAGGGTAACCTCACTTCTAATGTATGTTTAGAGGGATTAATCTTCCTGAAGTTCTTAGAGAGAACCGCCTTCTCCTCGTACTTACTATGTGGCGCCATGATGACAATGTGGGTCTGTGCCAGGTGTACCAACACCACCCAACCCCCTTGCCTTCTGTGATTCTATTTTCAACAGGTGAATTGTTTTATCAATTAATTATCTACATATACAGTCAGGTCCATAAATATTGGGACATCAACACAATTCTAACATTTTTGGCTCTATACACCACCACAATGGATTTGAAAAAACAAAACAAAAACAATATGTGCTTTAACTGCAGACTTTAATTTGAGGGTATTTACATCCAAATCAGGTGAACGGTGTAGGAATTACAACAGTTTGCATATGTGCCTCCCACTTCTCAGCTGTTCCATTTCCAGGTGTGTGTTATTCCCTCATTATCCCAATTACAATGAGCAGAGAAAAGGTCCAGAGGTCATTTCCAGTCTGCTATTTGCATTTGGAATCTGTTGCTGTCAACTCTCAAGATGAGATCCAAAGAGCTGTCACTACTATCAGTGAAGCAAGCCATTATTAGGCTGAAAAAAACAGAACAAACCCATCAGAGAGCGAGCAAAAACATTAGGCGTGGCCAAAACAACTGTTTGGAACATTCCTAAAAAGAAGGAACACACTGGTGAGCTCAGCAACACCAAAACACCGGGAAGACCACGGAAAACAACTGTGGTGGATGACCAAAGAATTCTTTCCTGGTGAAGAAAACACCCTTCACAACAGTTGGCCAGATCAAGAACACTCTCCAGGAGGTAGGTGTATGTGTGTAAAAGTCAACAATCAAGAGAAGACTTCACCAGAGTGAAAACAGAGGGTTCACCACAAGATGTAAACCATTGGTGATCCTCAAAAACAGAAAGGCCAGATTAGAGTTTTCCAAACAACATCTAAAAAAGCCTTCACAGTTCTGGAACAATATCCTATGGACAGATGAGACCAAGATCAACTTGTACCAGAGTGATGGGAAGAGAAGAGTATGGAGAAGGAAATTAACTGCTCATGATCTTAAGCATACCACCTCATCAGTGAAGCATCGTGATGGAGGAAGGAAGTACGCAAGCATCAGATGCACCACAGCAGCTGTCTATTTGCAGTCTTTGATTGCACCTATGTTCCTCTATCTGTTCCTTAAATCCTACACTAAAATCTGTTCTAGGTACTCAGCTAGTGTTGAGTGAATCAAAGCATCTGAAGTGGAATTCGATACAAAGTTTAGGAAAAATTTGATTTGTAACGAATCCAAATTTCCCCCCACTTCGTGTTTATGAATCATTTTGTTTTCCTAAAGTGTCATGGCGTGGGCATGTATGGCTGCCAATGGAACTGGTTCTCTTGTTTTTATTCATGATGTGACTGCTGACAAAAGCAGCAGGATGAATTCTGAAGTGTTTCGGGCAATATTATCTGCTCATATTCAGCCAAATGCTTCAGAACCCAAAGCATACTGCAAAAGCAACCAAAGAGTTTTTTAAGGGAAAGAAGTGGAATGTTATGCAATGGCCAAGTCAATCACCTGACCTAAATCCTATTGAGCATTTCACTGCTGAAGACAAAACTGAAGGGAAAATGCCCCAAGAACAAGCAGGAACTGAAGACAGTTGCAGTAGAGGCCTGGAAGAGCATCACCAGGGATGAAACCCAGTGTCTGGTGATGTCTATGCGTTCCAGACTTCAGGCTGTAATTGACTGCAAAGGATTTAAAACCAAGTATTAAAAAGTGAAAGTTGTATTTATGATTATTATTCTGTCCCATTACTTTTGGTCCCTTAACCAGTTGGAGGCACAGATGCAAACTTCTGTAATTCCTGCACCGTTCACCTGATTTGAATGTAAATACCATCAAATTAAACCTGACAGTCTGCAGGTAAAGCACATCTTGTTTGTTTCATTTCAAATCCATTGTGGTGGTGGTGTATAGAGCCAAAAATGTTAGAATCGTGTCGATGTCCCAATATTTATGGACCTGGCTGTATATACTGTGCACATTCTGAACTATGGACCCCTGAGGAAGCCAGTCTGACCTGATGATACGCGTGGGGCGTACTCTACCTACACACCATGCCCACTAGTAGCCGTAATTTTTGATGCCTTATTTATGATGTTATAGCTATATACTGTATAATACTCCGTTGGTGTTCATGTGTTTCCATTTAGAAACTGGTGGTTGTAAGTATGTGTGTTGGACTTATATTTATTCCACACACAGTTCAGTAATTGTATACAATGATATTATTCTGTGGGTTTTGTGTTTTCTAATAAATGATATACTTTTACACAAAATTTATTTTATTTTTATCGTCAGAGAAAAAGTTCTGCCATGGACACGAATTTGCACTCACTTATGCAAATCTATTTTTGGTGACGGGAAGATAAACATTTACTGAAGATTTAAGTTTCTACAGATCATTTTTTGGTTGATGATGCTTTAATTTCTTGGAAGGATGAGAGGTCCCATTTTGATAATTTTGTTCTTCTATTAAACATGAATAATAATTGAATCACATATCTATTAATCAAGGTGGTGTCACACTGGACAGGATACAAGATACACAGAATACCACCAAACAAGTGTCTAGGCAAGAAGCTGGGGATAAAGGTCACCTCCTGACAAATCCCTACCAGCTCTCCCTAGACTTCTATGCCCACGTTCAGACCATGAAGGTTGGAATGAACGTGTCCCCGTGCCTAGGCTGAAGATTACCTAAAATCCCTAAGATGGTGAAAGGGGGAAAGAGGCTGTCTGCTACCTCCGGACCTGTAGGAGTCAGGCGTCTCTCTAACAGCCTAGACAGACAACCACAAGAAAAACACAACCAACTTATCTTGTTACTAAGCAGGAACAGCAAATCCTTCCTTCCTTCTTTCCACAGAGCGAGCTATAACCCGCACAGGACACTGGGAGTGGGTGTAATTTAAACTCATACCAACGACCCCACCCAGTGCACCTGAAGGGAGGCGGATACAGCTCAACTCCAAAACAAAAACAAAAGGCTACTGTCATGGTCTTACCTTCTTGCTGTTCTCCTTCATTTGACATGTGCTGGCGGCCATCTTGGTTTCTGGGTTTCTTGTAGCCTCCCACCCGGCAGCTTCTCCTTCCCACTGGGAGGAGCTGGATGCCTAGCTCATATATATAGGAGGTCTGTGGCTTCAGTTCCTTGCTTGGTCCTCCTGTGTTCACATGCTTCTAAGACTGCTGCTGCTTCTGGTTCCTGATCCTGGCTTCGTCTGACTACCCTGCTGGTTCCTGATCCAGGCTTCGTCTGACTACCCTCCTGGTTCCTGACCTCTGGCTTCGCAAGACCCTGCTTCGGTTTAGCCATCCGTTTGGACTTTTGCCTTACAGCTTGATTCTCAATAAAGCCTTCTTATTTCCACTTATCTCTTGTTGTACGTCTGGTTCATGGTTCCTTGACATTAGGACCAAGCCATGAATTCTGACGGTACAGGGCCATCCTCGCTACCTACGCTGGTTGCCAGACTTGATCAGCAGGATCACCTGTTGGGTCGGTTCGCTGTGGCGTTGCAAACCCTGCTTGAACGCACGGCTCATTTAGCTTCCGTTGCCGATGGGTCGGTTGTCGCTCCTGGGCCCGCTCCTACTGCCGCTCTGGTTGTTGCGCCAGAGTCTACCCCGACACCTGTTGCTGCGCCTGCGGTGTTTCGGGGTATGACCGGTTCTGCCCCCCTTCCACAGCGCTTTGGGGGAGAGCCAACTCAGTGCCGAGGTTTCCTTAACCAGGTGGGCATTTATTTCGAGTTGCTGCCACATGCCTTTCCTACTGAGAGATCAAAGGTGGGCTTCTTGATCTCGCTGCTCTCGGACAAGACCTTGGCCTGGGCCAGCCCTTTATGGGAGAACAACAATCCGGTGGTTGCCGAGTTTTCCGGTTTTGTCGCTTCTCTTCGGAAGGTATTCGATGTGCCGGTTCGTGCTGCCTCTGCTGCGAAGCTCCTTATGTCCATCAGACAGGGTTCACGATCCGTAGCTGAATACGCCATTGAGTTTCGTACCCTGGCAGCAGAGGTGGGCTGGAATAATGAGGCTCTGGTCGCTGCTTTCTCTCATGGTCTCTCGGATGCCTTGAAGGATGAGGTTGCAGCTAAGGACCTACCAGTGGAGCTCGAGTCTCTTATTTCTTTCCTGATTTTGATTGACACCAGACTCAGGGAGAGACCTTCCTTTAAGGAGAGCCTGCGGAGGTCTTCTAACAGATTTGCGCCTACGTTTGCTGTCCCACCCGTGCCTCCCTCTCCTCCCACGCCTCCTGGGGATGACTTGTCTGGGGGTGAACCCATGCAGCTGGGGTTTGCTCGCCTGTCCGAGGGGGAGAGGGCACTCCGGAGATGCGAGGGCCGATGCATGTACTGTGGTCTCGGTGGGCATTTTCGGTTGGCATGCCCGAACCGTCCGGGAAACGCTCGCACCTGAGATCCTGTCGGGGGCAGATCTTGGGTGGAGTCTCCTCGTCCCCGGTTTCCCGTGTTGACAAACCACTGATTACTGTTGTCCTCTCCTGGGTTGGGGGCTCGGTGACGACTCAGGTGTTGGTGGACTCTGGTGCTGGTGGTTTGTTCATTGATAGTGTGTTCGCTGCCGCCAATTCCATTCCTCTGCAGCCTCGAGGTTCCCCACTGGCTCTTGAGGCGATAGACGGCAGACCCCTTCTGCCGCCACACGTGACTCATGAGACCCTTCCAGTGGGGATGGCCATTGGTGCCGTTCACAGAGAGTCGGTCTGTCTCCAGGTTATTTCGTCTCCACACTACTCGGTGGTCTTGGGGTACCCCTGGCTCCAGAAGCATAATCCGACTTTCGATTGGAGGTCGGCCGAGATCCTCTCGTGGTCACCGCAGTGTGGGGCTAGTTGCATCCATGGGTCTGTCAAGTTGCTGTGTACTTCCTCGGACTCTCTGTTGCCTCCTGAATACGAGGAGTACCGGGATGTATTCGATAAGGTGCGTGCGGTTGCCCTACCTCCGCACCGCCCATACGATTGTGCCATAGAGTTACAATCTGGTGCCGTTCCTCCTCGTGGCAAAGTCTATCCACTGTCGGTAGCGGAGAATGAGGCCATGGAGGAGTACGTGAGGGAGGCGCTTTCACGCGGACACATTCGCAAATCCTCGTCCCCGGCAGGGGCTGGATTTTTCTTTGTGAAAAAGAAGGGCGGTGAGTTGAGGCCTTGCATCGATTACAGGGGTCTCAATCGCATCACGATCAAGAACGCTTACCCGATACCCTTGATTTCGCCTCAAAGGGGCCACGGTCTTTACCAAACTCGACCTGAGGGCGGCATATAACCTGGTAAGGATCAAGGCGGGCGATGAGTGGAAGACCGCGTTTAACACCAGGACCGGTCATTATGAATCCTTGGTTATGCCCTTTGGGTTGTGCAATGCGCCCGCAGTCTTCCAGGAATTCATCAACGATGTTTTCCGTGACCTGTTGCAGCAGTGTGTGGTGGTCTATTTGGATGACATCTTGGTATATTCTGAATCCATGGAGGCCCACATTCTGGATGTCAGACGAGTGTTGCAACGGTTACGAGAGAACAAGCTGTTCGGTAAGCTTGAGAAATGCGAATTTCACCGATCCCAGGTAACCTTCTTAGGTTACATCATTTCCGCTGAAGGGTTCTCCATGGATCCTGAGAAGGTTTCGGCTGTCTTACAGTGGCCCCAGCCCAGTGGTCTTCGTGCCCTGCAGCGCTTTTTGGGATTCGCCAATTATTATCGGAAGTTTATCAGGGACTTTTCCATGCTAGCCAAGCCTCTCACGGATCTGACCAGGAAGGGCAGTAATCCCCAGGTCTGGCCGCTCGAGGCCATCCGAGCTTTTGAGGCTCTAAAGTCCGCCTTTGTGTCGGCTCCGATTCTGTCGCATCCCAACCCTGGGTTGCCTTTTGTCCTCGAGGTGGACGCGTCTGAGACGGGAGTAGGCGCCCTTCTGTCTCTGCGTAGAACACCAGAGGGTCCTCTGCTTCCTTGTGGGTTTTACTCCCGGAAACTGTCTTCCGCGGAGTGCAACTATCAGATTGGTGACAGGGAGTTATTGGCCATCGTGCAGGCCCTTAAAGAATGGAGGCACTTGCTCGAGGGTTCGGTGGTTCCGGTTCTCATCCTGACGGACCACAAGAATCTGACCTACCTCTCTGAGGCCAAGAGATTGACACCACGTCAGGCCAGATGGGCTCTGTTCTTGTCACGTTTTAATTACGTGGTCTCCTACCTACCCGGTTCCAAGAACATCAGAGCGGATGCCTTATCACGGCAGTACTCCGAGCTGTCCGGGCAGGAGTCGATTCCGACTTCGGTCATACCTCCGAATCAGATCCTGGCCGCCATTCGCACCAGCCTGACCTCTCCCCTGGGTGAGCAGATTTTGGCGGCTCAATCTGGTGCTCCCTCTGGGAGACCCAACGGCAGATGTTTTGTGCCTGAGGAGTTGCGCACTCGGTTGTTGCGAACCTACCATAACTCCAAGGCCGCGGGGCATCCTGGAAAGAATCAGCTGTCCTGGGCTGTTTCACGTCTGTTCTGGTGGCCTTCTCTACGTTCCGACATCGCCGCATATGTAGCGGCATGCTCCGTTTGTGCCCAGAGTAAGTCCCCTCGGCACCGTCCGTTGGGCCTTTTGCAACCCATAGCCACCGGGGAGCGTCCTTGGTCACACCTGGGGATGGATTTCATTGTGGACCTCCCTGCATCCCGAGGCCATACGGTCATTCTCATGATTGTGGATCGGTTTTCCAAAATGTGCCACTGTGTTCCTCTTAAGAAGTTACCCTCTGCACAAGAGTTGGCCACGATTTTTGCCAGGGAGGTCTTCCGGTTGCACGGTTTGCCCAAGGAGATTGTGTCGGATCGGGGGAGTCAGTTCGTGTCCAGGTTCTGGCGCTCCTTTTGCTCCCAGTTGGGGATTCATCTCTCTTTCTCCTCGGCCTACCACCCTCAGTCCAATGGGGCCGCAGAACGATCCAATCAGGCCTTGGAGCAATTCCTTCGTTGCTATGTCTCCGATCACCAAGACAATTGGGTTGACCTCCTGCCTTGGGCTGAGTTTGCCAGGAACACGGCGGTGAACTCTTCCTCTGGGACGTCTCCCTTCATGGCCAATTATGGGTTCCAACCTGCCGTGTTACCGGAGGTATTCTCTCCCCAGGATATTCCGGCTGTGGAGGATCACCTTTCCGTCCTACGTGCTTCTTGGGTACAGATCCAGAGGTCCCTTGAGGTCTCTGCGCAGCGCCAGAGACTCCAGGCTGATCGCAGACGAGCGCCCGCTCCTTCCTACCAGGTCGGAGACCGCGTATGGTTGTCCACCCGCAACCTCAACCTTCGAGTGCCCACTCCCAAGCTGGCGCCTCGCTTTGTTGGTCCCTTCCGAGTGCTTCGCAGGGTAAACCCGGTAGACTATGCCCTTGCGCTTCCTCCTGGCATGCGGATCTCCAACGTGTTTCATGTCTCTCTCTTGAAGCCACTGGTGTGTAATCGTTTCACTTCCTCGGTTCCTCGGCCTCGTCCGGTCCAAGTGGGCAATCGTGAGGAGTATGAGGTGAGCAATATCCTGGACTCACGCCTGGTCCGCGGTCGGGTGCAGTTTTTGGTCCATTGGCGTGGTTATGGTCCAGAGGAGCGTTCCTGGGTTCCCTCCGCAGATGTCCATGCTCCTGCCTTGCTCCGAGCCTTCCACGCACGCTTCCCTCAGAAACCGTTCTTTACTCCGCGGAGGAGGGGCCCTTGAGGGGGAGGTACTGTCATGGTCTTACCTTCTTGCTGTTCTCCTTCGTTTGACATGTGCTGGCGGCCATCTTGGTTTCTGGGTTTCTTGTAGCCTCCCACCCGGCAGCTTCTCCTTCCCACTGGGAGGAGCTGGATGCCTAGCTCATATATATATAGGAGGTCTGTGGCTTCAGTTCCTTGCTTGGTCCTCCTGTGTTCACATGCTTCTAAGACTGCTGCTGCTTCTGGTTCCTGATCCTGGCTTCGTCTGACTACCCTGCTGGTTCCTGATCCAGGCTTCGTCTGACTACCCTGCTGGTTCCTGATCCAGGCTTCGTCTGATTACCCTCCTGGTTCCTGACCTCTGGCTTCGCAAGACCCTGCTTCGGTTTAGCCATCCGTTTGGACTTTTGCCTTACAGCTTGATTCTCAATAAAGCCTTCTTATTTCCACTTATCTCTTGTTGTACGTCTGGTTCATGGTTCT
>NC_058081.1:561211637-561314448 GCF_014858855.1 Bufo gargarizans | reverse complement strand
ATTCAAAACTTACCGCGATAAATGTAGAAATCTACGCGTCCATATCGACTGGCTTTATAAAAATATCACATGACCTAACCCCTCAGGTGAACACCGTCAAAAAAATGAAATAAATACTGTGCTAAAAAAAAAACTTACATCACTAAAAGTGCAACACCAAGCGATCATAAAGGCTTATGCCCCCCAAAATAGTATCAATCTAACCATCACATCATCCCGCAAAAAATAAGCCCCTACCCAAGACAATCGCCCAAAAAAAAAAAATTGCCTCTCAGACTATGGAGACACTAAAACATGATTTTTTGGCTTCAAAAATGCTTTTATTGTGTTCAATGTAAAAAAAAAAATATAAAAAATATAAAATTTACATTTTAGGTATCGCCGCGTCCGTAACAACCTGCTTTATAAAAATACCATTTAGCCTAACCCCTCAGGTGAACACAGTAAAACTGATGCAATAAAAACAGTGTAAAAAAAACCATTTTTTGTCACCTTACATAACAAAAAGTGTAATAGCAAACTATCAAAAAGTCATATGCGCGCCAAAATAGTGCCAATCAAACCGTCATCTCATCCCACAAAAATTATACCCTACCTAAGATAATTGCCCAAAAAATAAAAATAAACTATGTCTCTCAGACTATAGAGACACTAAAACATGATTTTTGGGGGGTTTAAAAAATGATATTATTGTGTAAAACTTAAATAAATAAAAAACAAAGTATACATATTAGGTATTGCCACGTCCGTAAGGACCTGCTCTATAAAAATATTACATGATGTAACCCCACAGGTGAACACCGTAAAAAATAAACTGTCAAAGCCATTTTTTTGTCACCTTACATCACAAATAGTGTAATAGCAAGTGATCAAAAAGTCATACGCACCCCCAAAATCACACCAATCAAACCATCATCCCAGGTGATTTTAATTAGCAGGAGTCTGCATATGGGCTCATTCACACAAACACGTGCTTCTCGTTGCCGTATTGCGGACCACATTTGCGGATCCGCAATACATGGGCACCGTTCTGTATTTTTCCCCATGCAGCTGGGCCACGGTCGGTCCCCCTGCATTGCGGAATGCAATTTGTGGTCCACAGCACGGGTACAGGCTTTACACAGTTGTGTGAACAAGCCCTAAGGGTGTATAAATTCCTGCCACCTCTCAGTTGGAGTTCCTGAGAGCATGTGATAAGGTGAGCTTTCACAACTGTTCACATGGTGCAGTGCTGTGAGGTGGCCATTGTTGCTTTGGTGCTGTGCTGGTGGGGCCCAGTGCCAGGGTGGCTTTGCCAGACAGCGGTGGCGCTGTTTGGCTGCAGTGCAGTGTTAGTGCAGTGCTGCGGCGCCGGTGGTCGCTGTGCCAAATTTAGAGTAGGTTCCCACTCAAGTGGGCCCATGCTTTTTGATCAAATTGTATACTAATGCCTCATGTACAGTATGCAACATAGAGGTAGGTATGCGAAAAATTGTGCTGAGAAGCAGTTATTAGATAGAAGCATAGTATTGAGGATGTGCGATCCAGTTTCACTCTCACATTTTACATGTTTTGTAGAATCTTTCCTATTTTTCCCCTCTGGTATCAGCTCCCCTCTTTATTCAGCCCAGGTGATTTTAATTAGCAGGAGTCTGCATAAGGGCTCGTTGACACAAACGTATGTGTTCCGTTTCCATATTGCGGACCGCATATGCAGATCCACTGTACACGGACACCGTTCCGTGTGCATTCCGCATCATGGATGCGGACCTATTCACTTCAATGGATCCGCAAATCCAGAGATGCGGAACGGTGTGAAACGGATACAAGGAATGGAAAGCTAAGGAAGCACTACGGAGTGCTTCCATGGGGTTCTGTTCCGTACTTCCATTCCGCAAAAATATACAACTTTCTCTGTCTTTTTGCAGAACGGAAGGATGCGGACCTATTCAAGATTAATGGGTCTGGATCCGTCTCGGAGCCTGTACAAACATTCTCCGTGCATTGGAGACCGCAAATTGCAGTGCCCAATGCACGGAATGGAACACATACATTCGTGTGAACAAGCCCTAATGGTGTATAAATTCCTACCACCTCTCAGTTGGAGTTTCTGAGAGCACGTGATAAGGTGAGCTTTGACAACTGTTCACATGGTGCAGTGCTGTGCACCGGACATTGTTGCTTTGGTGCTGTGCTGGTGGGTTGGTGGGGCCCAGTGCCTGGGTGGCTTTGCCAGACAGAGGGGACGCTGTTTGGCTAATGGGTGCATTGCCTGTTAATGCGGTTACTTTCATACAGACGGATCCGAAGATCCGTCTGCATGAAAGCTTTTTCAGAGCGGAGTTTTCACTTCACGAAAACTCAGATCCGACAGTATATTCTAACACAGAGGCGTTCCCATAGTGATGGGGACCCTTCTAGTTACAATATACTATGAACTGTGTACATGACTGCCCCCTGCTGCCTGGCAGCACCCGATCTCTTACAGGGGGCTGTGATCCGTACAATTTACCCCTCAGGTGCCGCACCTGAGGGGTTAATTGTGCATATCATAGCCCCCTATAAGAAACCAGGGGCTGCCAGGCAGTTTTAATTTCATTGGTGGCCAGTGTGCGGCCCCCCCGGCCCCCCCTCCCTCCCTCTACTGTATTAATTTCATTGGTGGCCAGTGCGGCCTTAGCAATATTAGAAGCATCATACTTACCTGCTGCGCTCTCTGTGACCGGCCGGGAGCTCCTCCTACTGGTAAGTGACAGATCATTAAGCAATGCGCCGCACAGACCTGTCACTTACCAGTAGGAGGAGCTCCCGGCCGGTCACAGACAGCGCAGCAGATAAGTATGATGCTTCTAATATTGCTAAGTAACCATGGCAACCAGGACTGCAGTAGCGTCCTGGTTGCCATGGTTACCGATCGGAGCCCCAGTGATTAAACTGGGACTTCGATCGGAACTCTCCGCTACCACCAATGATCGGGGGGGGGAGAGGGGAGGCCACACACTGGCCACCAATGAAATTAATACAATAGAGGGAGGGGGGGCGCACACTGGCCAACAATGAAATGAATACAATAGAGGGAGGGGGGGCTGGGGGGGCGCACACTGGCCACCAATGAAATTAACACAATAGAGGGAGGGAGGGGGGCCCGGGGGGGGGGGGGCGCACTGGCCACCAATGAAATTAAAACTGTGGAGGGAGGGGGGTCTGCCCCCTGCTGCCTGGTCCCCTGATCTCTTACAGGGGACTATGATACGCACAATTAACACCCCTCAGGTGCCGCACCTTAGGGGTTAATTGTGCTGATCACAGCCCCCTGTAAGAGATCGGGTGCTGCCAGGCAGCAGGGGGCAGTCATGTACACAGTTCTTAGTATATTCTAACTTGAAGCGTCCCCATCACCATGGGAACGCCTCTGTGTTAGAATATACTGTCGGATCTGAGTTTCACGATCTAACTCATATCCGACAGTATATTCTAACATAGAGGTGTTCCCATGGTGATGGGGACGCTTCAAGTTAAAATATACCATCGGATTGGAGAAAACTCCGATCCGATGGTATAATAGGGACTTCTGACTTTACATTGAAAGTCAATGGGGGGCGGATCCGTTTGCAATTGCACCATATTGTGTCAACGTCAAACGGATCAGTCCCCATTGACTTGCATTGTAAGTCAGGACGGATCCGTTTGGGTCCGTACGGCCAGGCAGACACCAAAACGAGGAAAATCAAGGAAGAAAAAACTGACACAGATCACGGACCTACGGATCCCGTTTTTGCGGACCTTAAAAAAAAAAACGGTCATGTGCATGAGGCCTCACTCTAACATTTTACAAACCCTCTATTCCCACTCCCACTACCACTCTCACATATGCTGTGAAGATACGAGATGTGCAGCACCTGAAACTACGGATACTGGAAGCCTGCGGTGTTGCTATCAGTGTGTGAAGAGTGGGAGAAGAGGGTTGCATTGACAATCCAACACAATGGGCAGCACATTGAACACATTTTATAAGTGATCAGAAACTTGTAAATAACTCATGAAAGAATAAAGTTACGTTAAAACCAAGCACACCATTTTCTTGTGAAATTCCCAATAAGTTTGATGTCTCACATGACCCTCTTCCTATTGAAAAAACAAAAGTTGGATTCAAAATGGCCGACTTCAAAATGGCCGCCATGGTCACCACCCACCCATACTAATGTGCCACAAACAGGAAGTTAATATCACCAACCATTCCCATCATTCCCATTTTATTAAGGTGTATCCATATAAATGGCCCACCCTGTAGTTTGATACCTAAAGAAAAGCGATTTTCTCCACATTCAAAAATTCATAACTTTTTTAGTTTTCTATAGTTGTATGTGGGCTTGTTTTTGTGGTACGATTTGTATATGTCAGTGGCACCATTTTGGGGAACATATAACTTATTGTTTAAATTTTACTAACTGTTTATGGGGGAATGAAAAAAAGCAATTCTGTCTTTTGTTTTTTTCCATTTTAAATTCTCTGCCATTCACCGTGCAGCATTCTGTAATTAATGTTACCTGTATTCTGTGGGTTAGGCCTCATGCACACGACCGTTGTGTGCATCCGTGGCCGTTGTGCCGTTTTCCGTTTTTTTTTCGCGGACCCATTGACTTTCAATGGGTCCGTGGAAAAATCGGAGAATGCACCGTTTTGCAGCCGAGGCCGTGATCCGTGTATCCTGTCCGTCAAAAAAATATGACCTGTCCTATTTTTTGGACGGACAACGGTTCACGGACCCATTCAAGTCAATGGGTCCGTGAAAGAACACGGATGCACACAAGATTGGCATCCGTGTCCGTGATCCGTGGCCGTAGGTTGCTTTCATACAGACGGATCCGAAGATCCGTCTGCATAAAAGCTTTTTCAGATCTAAGTTTTCACTTCGAGAAAACTCATATCCGACAGTATATTCTAACACAGAAGCGTTCCCATGGTGATGGGGACGCTTCTAGTTAGAATACACTACAAACTGTGTACAAGACTGCCCCCTGCTGCCTGGCAGCACCCGATCTCTTAGAGGGGGCCGTGATCAGCACAATTAACCCCATCAGGTGCGGCACCTGAAGGGGTTAATTGTACTATCATATCCCCCTGTAAGAGCTCAGGGCTGCCAGGCAGCAGGGGGCAGACCCCCCCCCAGTTTGAATATCATTGGTGGCCAGTGCGGCCCCCCCCCTCCCTCTATTGTAATAAATCGTTGGTGTCACAGTGTGCGCCCCCCATCGCCCCCCCTCCCTCCCTCTATTGTAATAAATCGTTGGTGGCACAGTGTGCGCCCACCATAGCCCCCCCTCCCTCCCTCTATTGTAATAAATCGTTGGTGGCACTGTGTGCGCCCCCCATCGGCCACCCCTCCCTCTATAGCAGTAACAACATTGGTGGCAGCGGAGTTCCGATCGGAGTCCCAGTTTAATCGCTGGGGCTCTGATCGGTAACCATGGCAACCAGGACGCTACTGCAGTCCTGGTTGCCATGGTTACTTAGCAATAGTACAATAGTAGAAGATTCATAGTTACCTGCTTGCTGCTGCGATGTTCGTGTCCGGCCGGGAGCTCCACCTACTGGTAAGTGACAGGTCTGTGCGGCGCATTGCTAAAGAACTGTCACTTACCAGTAGGAGGAGCTCCCGGCCGGTCACAGACATCGCAGCAGCAAGCAGGTAAGTATGAATCTTCTACTATTGTACTATTGCTAAGTAACCATGGCAACCAGGACTGCAGTAGCGTCCTGGTTGCCATGGTTACCGATCGGAGCCCCAGTGATTAAACTGGGACTCCGATCGGAACTCCGCTGCCACCAATGTTGTTACTGCTATAGAGGGAGGGGGGCCAATGGTGGGCGCACACTGTGCCACCAACGATTTATTACAATAGAGGGACGGGGGGGGGGGGCGATGGGGGGCGCACACTGTGACACCAACGATTTATTACAATAGAGGGAGGGAGGGGGGGCGATGGGGGGCACACACTGTGCCACCAACGATTTATTACAATAGAGGGAGGGGGGGCGCACTGGCCACCAATGATATTCAAACTGGGGGGGGCCTGCCCCCTGCTGCCTGGCAGCCCTGATCTCTTACAGGGGGATATGATAGTACAATTAACCCCTTCAGGTGCGGCACCTGAGGAGTTAATTGTGCTGATCACGGCCCCCTGTAAGAGATCGGGTGCTGCCAGGCAGCAGGGGGCAGTCATGTACACAGTTTTTCAGTATATTCTAACCTGAAGCGTCCCCATCACCATGGGAACGCCTCTGTGTTAGAATATACTGTTGGATCTGAGTTTCACGATGTAGCTCATATCCGACAGTATATTCTAACATAGAGGCGTTCCCATGGTGATGGGGACGCTTCAAGTTATGTTCGGGTGTCCGCCTGGCCGTGCGGAGGCAAGCGGATCCGTCCACACTTACAATGTAAGTCAATGGGGACTGATCCGCTTGAAGATGACACACTGTGGCTCAATTTTCAAACGGATCCGTCCCCCATTGACTTTTAATGTAAAGTCTGGACGGATCCGTCTGAGGCTACTTTCACACTTAGAAATGTTTTAACAATATAATGCAGACGGATCCGCTCTGAACGGAGCCACCGTCTGCATCATATGAACGCAAGTGTGAAAGTAAAGGGACTCCTGACTTTACATTGAAAGTCAATGGGGACGGATCCGTTTGCAATTGCACCATATTGTGTCAACGTCAAACGGATCCGTCCCCATTGACTTGCATTGTAATTCAGGACGGATCCGTTTGGCTCCGCACGGCCAGGCGGACACCAAAACGACTTTTTTTTCATGTCCGTGGATCCTCCAAAAATCAAGGAACACCCACGGACGAAAAAACGGTCACGGATCACGGACCCCGTTTTTGCGGACCGTGAAAAAAACCTGTCGTGTGCATGAGGCCTTAGTATGATTATGGCGTTACTCAGGGGTGCACCACTAATGAGGCCAGGTGTGGTGATCCCCTCAGGCAGCACCAGGTAGGGGCAAGAGGGGGGCAGCCGAAGGGCCATGGGGTGAAGGGAAGGGGTTAGGTTAAGAAATTGGCAGTGGGAAAGGGAGGCGCGGGTGCAATGCGTGAGGTGAACACATTGCACCCGCATTCACTTCAATGGGGCTGTGCAGATGAGCTGTGATTTTCATGCATCACTTGTGCATTCCGTGAAAATTGGAGCATGTTCTATATTCTGCGTTTTTCACGCAAAGTAGGCCCCATAGAAATGAATGGGGCTGCGGTGCGATTTTCACGCATGGTTGCTAGGAGATGCTAGGAATGAAAGTAACCCTGGACCCCATTAAAGTGTATTCACTGTATTAGAAAAATAAAAAATTGACTCACCTCATCCAATTGATCGCGCAGCCGGCACCGTCTTCTTCCTTCTTCTTTCAGGACCTGCATAAGGACCTTTGATGATGTAATCGCGCTCACCACGCTCACCACGTGGTGAGCGCGGTGACATCAGCGCAGGTCCTGCTGAATGAAGATAGAAGATTTCTTACGTCAAAGGTCCTTTTGCAGGTCCGGAAAGAAGAAGCAAGAAGACAATGCCAGCTGCGCAATCAATTGGATAAGGGGAGTGAATTCTTTTTATTTTTTTAACCCCTCAGTCCACATTTTAGTAAGCATTCTGTATTAAGAATGTTATTATTTTGCTTTATAACTATGTTATAAAGCAGGCACGCTCAACCTGCGGCCCTTCAGCTGTTGTAAAACTACAACGCCCACAATGCCCTGCTGTAGGCTGATAGCTGTAGGCTGTTCAGGCATGCTGGGAGTTGTAGTTTTGCAACAGCTGGAGGGCCGCAGGTTGAGCATGCCTGTTATAAAGGAATACAATAAAATGAATAGAACACCTAACCCGAACTTCAGTGAAGAAGTCCAGGTACCACATTCAGTTTTTTCTCACGCGTCAAAACTGTCTGCAATTGAGTGCCTACTTCCGCGGTTTTCCCGCAATGCACACGCGATGCATCCAGAGCAAATCCGGGACGCCCGTGTGAAAGAGGCCTTAAACAGTCTTTTCGTTACAAGGTTTAATGAATCTTTTCCCTCAAACCTGTATATCATTCTGGTCAGCGTCTTCTGCTCTATCATCTGCTGCTGCTGATTGCATTACATTTCATAGTGACGGGTCTTCTTTAATAAAAAATAATGTTTTTGTGCCGCTGTATTCTGCCATAACCTTTTTATTTTGTTGTCAACAGAGCTGTATGAGGGCTTGTTTTATGCAGGAAAGTAGTAGTTATCACTGGTACCATTTTGCTAAATATGACTATTTGTTACCTTTTTGATCCAATTTTTGGGGAAAAGAGATGAACAAATAAAGCAATTCTAGAATTGTATTTACATTTTTATGCCTTTTTTCTGTGTGGTATAATTCACATTTAAATATCGATTCATATAGTTTTGTCGTTTTTCTACTTTTGGGCAAAAGAATGGCCACCTGCACACATTGTGGAATACGGGTGGTTTCTCGGTGTGGATTTACTGACGGAAAAACGGCAGCATATCACAGTACCAGCAAAGTGTTTGAGATTACACATATATCATCTACACTTTGTGGATTTGTTTTCCATGTGGAAATTGACCTGCATTATTATGCGGATTTCACCTTTTTCAATGGAAGGTTGAGATCTGCGTCAAAACCGCATCAAATCCGAACCAAAAACCGCAGTTAGAACATCGCACATTTTGGTGTGGATATGCTGCAGAAACGCACATAAATATGCATGGAAATTCCTGCTGATCTTATATGCATTCACCCCCACCCTTTTGCAGGTTCCCTAAGGGCATCTGCACACGGTGCCGATTTGTGTGCAGAGAACCTATACTAAAACCGCACCATTTATTTATCAGGCTGATTTTCCGCAAATCTCACCCTTCCATTGAAAAGGGTGAAATCCACGCATGAAAAAATGCAAAAAAGTGTACATGACATTTGTCTAATCTCATACACGTTGCTGGTACTGTATTACGCTGCGTTTCTTCAGAATTAAATCCATGTGAAAAAAAAGGTGCAGAATCCACATTGTACACTAAAGCGAACTGCACAGGAGTGCGGGTGAACACACATGAGATCCGCACAAATTTCCATGCTTTTCTGCAGCATATCCACAGTTTATTAACAGTGGATTTTATAGATAGTACCCCTCAAATCTGACTTAGGCCTCTCACCCACTAGAGAGTACTGGGTGAGAGGCCTAAGGCCCCTTTCACACGAGCAAGTTTTCCGCGCGGGTGCAATGCGTGACGTGAACGCATTGCACCCGCACTGAATCCGGACCCATTCATTTCTATGCTATGGGGCTGTGCACACGAGCAGTGATGGGGACATCGCAGCATGTTCTATATTCTGAGTTTTTCATGCAACGCAGGCCCCAAAGAAGTGAATGGGGCTGCGTGAAAATCTCAAGCAAGTGCGGGTGCGGTGCGATTTTCACGCACGATTGCTAGGAGACGATCGGGATGGGGACCTGATCATTATTATTTTCCCTTATACCATGGTTATAAGGGAAAATAATAGCATTCGTAATGCAGAATGCATAGTACAATAGGGCTGGAGGGGTTAAAAAAATATATATATATAACTCACCTTAATCCACTTGATCGCGCAGCCCGGCTTCTCTTCTGTCGTCTTCTTTGCTGTGCACAGGAAAAGGACCTGTGGTGACGTCACTGTGCTCATCACATGGTTCGTCACATGATCCATCACCATGGTAAAAGATCATGTGATGGACCATGTGATGAATGCAGTGACGTCATCAAAGGTTCAATTCCTGTGCACAGCAATGAAGAAGACAGAAGAGAAGCCGGGCTGCGCGATCAAGTGGATTAAGGTGAGTTAAATATATATTTTTTTTAACCCCTCCAGCACTATTGTGCTATGCATTCTGTATTAAGAATGCTATTATTTTCCCTTATAACCATGTTATAAGGGAAAATAATAAAATCTACACAACACGTAACCCAAAACCGAACTTCTGTGAAGAAGTCCGGGTTCAGGTCTGGGTTCCAAACATGCTGATTTTTCTCACGTGCGTGCAAAACGCATTACAATGTTTTGCACCCGTGCGGAAAAACCGCAAAAATGGAATGCAATCACAGTGAAAACTGACTTGTTTTAGTGTCAAAATCACACCATTTTCACTGAACGCATCTGGCCCCAATCATGTGAAAGGGGCCTAAGAATCTACTTTGCAATGATGAGGGGTAATCACACTGAAACAGCTATCTGCAGATGAGATGCTGGCTTATTTATTATGTAGTCATGTCCCAAGGCCGATTTAATATGGTCAAACATTAGCTTATAGGATAGCTGCCTGTCAGGACTTGAACCCAGGGACTCCTGTGTCCCAGGCTGCAGCTCTTCCAACTGAGCTACAGTATTTCTGGACAGCTCCTGGGCTGACCTGAAGCCTAGTCCATTCTAAACCTAGCCTTGCACTTCCTTCCTTGCAAGATTATTGTGCTCTTGTAATCAAGCTAGTCTCTCCTGCTCATACTGAAGCTCATCTTGTGCATCGATCACTGGCTTCTTCCTCACTACATTATCGGCATTGTAATTACCCTAAGTAGCTGCAATAAAAGACTCCAAAATAGACCCGGACCATTACAGATTGATGTCACCCGAAAACCTCTTAGTGCGGTAGAGAAAGAGAGGCGCCGTACAGAAAATCTGTGCCTCTATTGTGGGGACTCAGGACATTATGCCATTAACTGTCCCAACAAGTGTCAAAGGTCTATAGCCTGCACTAGTGCTAAGTCAAATAGCAATTTTGAACTTTCTGAACTGCCGGATTCAGTTATGCAGACCATCTCATCTGTAACGGTCCAGGTCTTGTTTCGGAGTCTTTTTTTGCAACTACTTGGGGTAATTGCAAGGCCAGTAACGTAGTCAGGAGGAAGCCAGTGGTCGATGCATAAGATGAGCGTCAGTATTAGCAGCAGAGCAGGAGAGACTAGCTTGATTACAAGCTGAGAGCACAATAATCTCACAAGGCAGGAAGTGCAAGGCTGGGTTTAAATAGGATGTTCAATCAGGGAACGGGTGGAGCAAACCAGAGAGGCGGCAACTGAAACTAGAGGCAAAGGGACCTAGGCTTCAGGTCAGCACAGGAGCTGTCCAGAAAGCTGAATAGCTCAGTTGGAAGAGCTGCACCCTGGGTTCAAATCACGTTCCAGACACATCTATTTTAGTAACTACTTGCATACCTCTTGTGATAATTCTGGAGCATCTGTTCTTATCCCTCTATGTTGTGCCATTATTTTTTATTTCTACTGAAAGATATGAATGTATTGTTTGCAATAAAGGTACAGATGGGTGTTACCAGTTAGAGGGGGGGGGTGCAGAGTCTGACACCAGCAACACTGATTAGACAGAGTCAGACACAACCGCCACTGGTAACACCCAGCAGTATCTGTAGCAATTTGTAGGCTTCTAGTGTGAATAATGCAGGAATGGCACAGCACAGGGTCACAAGACTAGATGCTCCAGAATTGTTATTACATGGGGAATGCTAGTAGTTACTGAAACAGATACTCTCAGTTAAAACAGTTGCGAGTATGCTGCAAGGAAGGTCAGTGCTGCAATGACAAAGTGAAGAGGTAAAAGAGGAATTACTTACTCTCTGACTGCACCTAAGTACTAGTGATTAGCGGCAGGGGCAATATTAAAATTCACGATATTTCGTGAATATTTGGGCGAATATTCATCATAAATTCGCAAATTTGTGTTCTCCAGTCATTGTTTTCTTGATTGCTGAAATCGGCAATCGGAAAATTCACGATAACAAAAATTGGCAACAAAAATTAGCGATATGAAAATTTGCAATCAACACTACTAAGTACTAGTGACTAGAAGCTGGGTTCTACCACATTTGCTGTCCTCTAGGGTAAAGTAGTATCTATATGTGACATTGTCACTCCTACCTGTACTTGCAGACGAGAGTCCGTGATATTGATGTGTAGTTGTGAATACTTGATAGTTCTCCCGTCAGGCTGGGTAGTTGGAAAACGTGGCCCAGCCGGCAGCATGTTTCCTATTCAAAAAAGCTTGCGCTCCAGATCGGAGTGCCAGTGACGTCACGCTGGCTTACAGCTACAGAAACTGTCGTGGACGAGAAATCCGATTTCTAAGTTTCTAAGAGGATCACCTTTCTTCCTCACTGATAGGGTCCTCTTGCCTGTGCTTCTCCTTAAGATTCCTTTTGGGGCGAGGTTATACAAGTCAGGTTATTACAATACAGTCTTTAAGTTAGGGTGATAGAACACAGTTTCAGTTAAAAAATGCATATTCGCTGTTTATTGGGGGTAAGGCTATTCAAATAAAAAATTCATCTTTTCTCAGCGCTTGAACGGTATTTTATTAAATTACATTCTCTACTTCCAGTTTTTACCTTCTCCATGCCACATACTGATGTCCCTTCCAATTGCTATCGTGTACTTCCAAGTAATGTCTGGATGGGGGGTGACCCTAATATTTTCTCCCAATATTGTATATGTGTTCCCTTATACGTTCCTGTAGTGGTCGTTTTGTTCTGCCTATATGTATATATATATTTTCACATGGGCAGATTATTCTGTATATAACACTTTCACTGTAGCATGTGATATGTTGTTTTATTGTGTGTGTAAAGGAACCTTCTTCATCTTTTATTTCATAAACTGGTTTGGTGGTTTATAATTTTCTGCGGCACATGCATCTTTTACATGGTAAGAACCCGTTTGGAACCCCTGTTATGTTATCAATATTAGCGACCTTTTAAAAAATGGAGCTGGCTTTTTCCGGGATATGTCCACCTATAGTTTTACCTTGTCACAGGATGTCCCAGTGTTTGTTAACTATACTTGCAGCGTCCCACTCAGGATACGTGGGAACTGCAAATATATTGCTTCATTGTCATTGCATGTCATTTTGAATTGCTATATCTGTTGTATCCCTGTTAATAGGCTGGTGAAGTATGCTTTATGCATCCCACCACTAGATGGGGATAGCACCACTCTGGGTTATCTAGCCCAGCTCAGGTCTAATCTGTGTTCAGTCTTTGCCAGTTAGAGAGTGTGAAGATCAAGCACAAGTCTTCTTAGGAGTAAAGTCTAGTCCAAGAAGGGACAAAGTAGAAGAAGGACTTAAAACCAAAGGATAATAGCCACTACTCAGGCATCAAAGACCTTTGGGAATCCAGGTGAAGGATTCTTTAGCCACGGGCAACCACACCAAACCACACTGGGTTTAAAAGGGACCTGACGCAAAGTCACCTACCAGTAAGAATTATACTGAACCACAGCCTGAGTCAGGACCTAGCCAAGGCCTATTAACAGTGGATCAACAGAATTCCTCTATATACTATGCTGCAACTAAAACCAGCTACAGTAAAAGTTGTGAGTTGCATCCTACCACTGTCTACCTCATTCTTCAATACTACCACTACAACTGGTTGTACCACCCTAAACGGTACTGGCGTCACGATGAAAACCACCAAGGGACCCAGCCGCCACAAGCACCCTAAACACTGCCGTCATCAAGGGCACCTCAACCTCCATTTTTGCTGGTTCTCCCCTACCACAGAGTGTGCTCCGGAAGGTTTTCGTGCTGTCTTCCTCATCACTGTGCTGCCGGCCCAGGGAGGCTTTCTGCTAACCATGAGTAAACCGATGACGAAGCACGTGAAAAATCTTCTATTTTCTAGCTGCAGAGAGTCTGTATATTGGTGTAGAACACTGTGCATTGCAGAAACATGCATAGGTAGTCCGCTGTGGTAGTGAAACAGTACTGTGAGTAAGTGTCCCACGCAGATGACAGGTGTCACTCTTAGAATCACTTAACACTTCAATTATTTGGTCAGTTACGGGGCCAAAACTGACCAAATAACTCAAATATGAACTCAGCTTTACAGGTCAGTGTTAGCGCCAGGTATAAAGAACCGTGCAGTGGCCTAAGATTCAACTATTACACAGTCATCAGCTGATTCCACGTAGATTTCTACAGAACCTGTTCTGTTACACGCTGATATAAGTAGTGCCCTTCTGACAGAGTGGAGAGGGTGTCAGCAGTAAGTTTGTATTGATGTCACTGTTTATTTTTCTGATCCGTCATAAGGACAACCCCCAAAAAAACGGATCCTGTCTTTTAAGCACCCAGCTTACATGGTCAGCTTTTGGTCAGTGATCCGTCATTATTGCTAGGGCCAAATGCAAAATAGGGACTGTGTGATACAGGCCTTACAACCGCTTGAAAGACAGAATCCTTTGTGTTTCTCATTTTTCCGTCCTTCTGACAGATCAGTAGAAGGGAAAAATAAATGGTGATGTCAACAAGGCCAAACAGGAACAATAGTGGCCCTGGCATAGAGTAGGGAGGGTGGCAACCACATGAGGAGTCAACACAGTGGCCCAGTTACATTATGGGAAGGGGGCAACTGCATGAGGAGTAAACACAGTGACCCAGTGTCAGAATGGTGAGTGTGGGAATCGCATGAGGAGTCAACGAAATGTCCCAGTCACAGAGTGGTCCATGCTGACGTCTTCCAGTGGCTTGATGAAAAATTCCCACACCGACGAGTTTGACACACACCCCGGTACACGGCTTACATAGTATCAATACCGGTTTGGGTCAAAACACAGAACAGGTGCAGATCTTTCCATTACACCTCATCTCTGAGTAGGCTTCACTACTGGTTTTGCCCCCCCCCCCCCCCCCCCAAAAAAAAAAAAGATGGAAATAACTGACCAAACAACTGAAGTGTAAACTCACCTGAAAGTGTGTAGTATCAGGTCGCTATTTCACACCAACTCCGCAACTACTGATTGACTGATCAAATTAAGTGCAAAATAATTTGACCACCCTAAAAGTGTGTAAAGAAAATGACAGCACTGGTAGTGAAGTAATTTGCATATTTTAAAAGCACTAGTTTTCGTGAAACCAAGCCACAGAACAAGGTAAGAGCCCTATATAGGGAATAGTCGTCCAATAAGGATTTTAATATCCCCAAAAATGAAAAATGAGTTTTGGGGGGTGACAGAAGCCCTTTAACAACTATGTACAGTAACTGTCAGGACTCGAACCGGGAACCTCCCATCATTCTGGACAGCTCTATTTCTGTAGACCTTGTTGTTCTACCTCAGACCCTAGTTCCCAGTGCAATCAGCTCAACTAGCCTCAGCCATGCACTCCCTATTTAAAGCCAACTACATCACTTCCTCCTTGCCTGATTATTGTGCTCTCTGCCATAGTCAAGCTCTGCCTCCTCCGAACTGCCTGAACTACAATCCTGTGAACTGACCGCTGCCTGCTTACCGACCACCTTTTTTGTCTCATCCTTCATTGCCTGAACTACGATCCTGTGTACCGACCGCCGCCTCCTCTTGACCACGCTTCTGCCTTCAAGCCCACTCTGGGACCTGCTGGTCTCCCTCCTGTTCCCAGTCCAGCACTCCGGATCCACTGTTATATACTGCATCCATCCCCGCACCTCGTTTCTAGCAGTGTCACTGCCATTGGACTCCTTCCTCTCCCTGTGCGATACACCACTCCTCGTCAGCAAGGGGCTACAGTACAAAGCAGTAATCAAAGCAAAAGGTGGCTACTTTGAAGAACCTAGAATATGACATATTTTAAGTTGTTTCACACTTTTTTGTTATGTATATAATTCCACATGTGTTAATTCATAGTTTTGATGCCTTCAGTGTGAATCTACAATTTTCATAGTCATGAAAATAAAGAAAACTCTTTGAATGAGAAGGTGTGTCCAAACTTTTGGTCTGTACTGTGTATATATGTGTCATTTTAAGTGATCCCCCTCCCCTGTGCCAGCGGATTAAACACCTTCAACATCCAGGGCTCCTCATCCACCATCAGGCCAGATCCCTAAATACAGAGTGTGCCCCAGAGGACCCCTGTGCCAGCCTCTCTATCACTGCTGTACGCCTGCCCAGGGACTCCATACAAACTGTGAGTAGCCCTCGTTTGCCCATTAACCATGACCTCACATTGCAATACCCTGCGTACTGCACGTGGAATCCACTGCATGAAATAGTGCCAAGCCCCGTTCCGGACAGCAGAGACACGGATCATTAACTACAAAATCACGGTTACAACTTTATTTCACTGTGATTTTGTAGTAAAAAGATCACAAAAAAGGCATGGAGCATTATTAATCATGTTAATGCTCAGTGTCTCTGCTGTCCGGAACGGGGCATGGCTCTCTTTCCTGCAGCAGATTACCGCCACGCCATTTGCTTGTGTGAAAGAGCCCTAACTTAAAGACTGCATTGTAATAACCTGACTTGTATAACCTGGCCCCAAAAGGAATCTTAAAGAGAATCACAAGCATAAGGACCCTATCCCTGAGGAAGAAAGGGATTTCTGGTCCACAACAGTTCCTGTAGCTGTAAGCCAGCGTCACATCATTGGCGCTCTGATATAGAGCACAAGCTTTTTTGAATAGGAAACATGCTACCGGCCGGGCACATTTTCCAACTACCCAATCTGACGGCTTCACCGGTCTGGAGGATCAGGAGAACTGTCAAGTCTTTACCACTACACACCAACATTGCGGACTCTCCTCTACAAGTACAGCTAGGCGTGACGGTGTCACATATAGATACTACTTTACCCTAGAGGACAGCAGATGTGGTAGAACCCCGCTTCTAGTCATTGGTACTTGGGGGCAGTCAGAGAATAGGCGCAGGAATTCTTCTACTAGTTACTAAAACAGACGTGTCAGGAGAGGTGGCAGGTCCTCTTTAAACCCTATAAAACACTATAAAAAATGTCTTATATGATCTCTGACCTGGTAAGACTCTAGCAGTGTCCTCATCGTGTATGTCATTCCACAGATGTAACATTTTCTTATCTCATTTTAATTGAATCTATCTTAACTTTCCAGATCTGTTGTTTCCCGCATTATATTTAGCTTGTTCTTACTTCTATGGTGAGTACATTTTTCCCATTATCATTATCAATTTTCAGTTGTTACTGATTCAATTATGTCTATTAGGCCTCATTCACATATCCTTGTCCGTTTCACGTCCGTGAAAAAGTCAGTCCGTGTTACATCCTTGAAGATGTCCGTGAAGCATCCATGTTTGGTCTGTGTGCCTGTTTACCCTCCATGTGTCATCTGTATTCCATGGATTCATTTCCAGAGCATCTCCTAACAGTGGTCAGTGAAAAACGGATGCAACATGAATGCCATCCGTGTTGTGTCCGTGATTTTCACTGACTCATAGACATCAATGGACAAAACCAGTGCATGCCTCCGTGATTTTTTCACTGGTCCACAGACAGTAAAAAACCCATTGAAAAGGGTGAAATTCACAGCTAAAACAGCAAACATAATTGACATGCTATTTATAATGAAATCTGTGCAGCAGATCAATTTCCGCATGGAAAAAAGAAAAAGCGCGCATATTTTTACAATGTGTGCAGGTGAATGCACATACGATCCATGCGGATTTATATGCGTTGCTGCAGCAATTTCTAACAGAGGTTTTTGGTGTGAAATGGATTCAGTTATGTCGCAGATCTCACCCTTCCACTGAAAAGGGTGAAATCTGCAGCTAAAACCGCAAACATAATTGACATGCTGCGGATTTGGAAATCTGTAATGCAGGTTCATTTCTGCACTGAAAAAAATCTACAAAGTGTACATTAGATTTGTGAACCAGTACACGGCCATGAGCGCGATGCTGTGGTCACAATTGATCCCAGTATCTCAGAGGTAAATCAACATTATTACATTAAACCTGGGTGCCTGATGTTTTAAATAGCAGAAACCCGGTAGCTTTGGAGCCCACTGTGCTCAAGAGTAGGTGCCATCTTGTATTCCCGCTCTAGCATCTGAGGAGTGGACTGACATAATGAGTCCACACCTAATAAATAAATACAATTGTGCATTATTAATTATTTGCTTGTGACCCTACAATTGCTGTAATGGAATACTAGATCAAGAACAATGAACTCATCCCGCCCATGGATTGTTGAATCTTTACATTTAGCCCAGAAATTAATATCAGTGAATTGAAGGGTGAACAAATCATCATCCTCTGTATCCAAAAATTAACAAACACTGTAATACCACGTGAAAAGGTTACATATCAACACTTTCATTACTGCTTTGTCCTGAGAAATGTTATACAGTGTCGGGCTCATGGCTCAAAATGGATTCTGCTTTGTAGGTATATGAAGATCAGCACTAGCATATATAGATTTTTTTCCATATAGGCAGGCAGTATACTTATTTACACTTTATACAGGTTTTTCCAAAAGTTGATTCTGTTGTTCTATAACTGTGTAATAGATCCTTCTTATACATGGGCTAGAATGATGGTCTGACCCATGATATGACTCTGGGCATGCACCAAATAAATCCTAAAAAATAAATAAAACTGTTGTGGTAGCAATACGATAATAATGACCCACAGAATACCAAAAGATTACTCCAAAATAGAGCTATTAAAAACCATAACATCCATCTACACTGAAGGAAAGTAAAAACGTTCTTGTTCTCAGAATGTGATGTCATAAAAATGATTTATTTATTTCTATAAAATTTTAATTGTGCAAAAGTAATATGTAGTGTTGAGTGGAATTCAATCTGAATTTCAGGAAAAATTTGTTTCGCCATAAATCTAAATTTTTTGGAGCTTTGTGGTAACAAATACATTTTTCTTGAAAAGGCTGTAAAAAAATTATAAGATACTTAATCACCTTATTGTCACGGCTGGCGGTGGGGGAAACCCCCAGCCGTGCGGTGCCAGGAGATGATAGGGTTACCCCTTGGCCGGGACCACAGAGTTAGGGAGCAGGTCACCTCCTATTGCGTCCCTAACGCTGACCCTGTCTCCTATCAGTATGAGCCGACCTTGATGGTAGGAGGACTCATACACCGGAACCTTACAGTCCCTACGAGCCCTCAAGTCGACCCTGTACTAGGGGACAGAGTCAGACGCCCTACTCCTCCTAGGCACGGAGGAGCCGGGGTCTCAACGGCCAAGCAACACAGGGGGAACATCAACAGACATATGGAAATGACAGGTAAGTGAGACTAGTCCTACACTTACCTGCCACAGACACACAAACCTGGAACCCATGAACAAAGTGCTGATGTCCACAGCAACATAAAGGACACAGCACACACCAGACATTACACGGGAAACCAGGAAACCATAAGCTGCACTAACAAGATAACCCCACACACACCTAGATAACACCGTGAAACATAGTATTAACTGACAATGGTTTTATGACCAGAAGGATGGTCCTCACCAGGCAGATGAAGGAGACAGGAGGCTGCTCCAGCCAGCATGGCTGAGAGCAACCTACTGAAGCCTGCAAGAGACTCAGGCTATATAGGCCAAAAGGCCACACCCACCAGTCAACCACACCCAGTGACATCACACACACTGGGAAGGAAGTTAACCCTTCCAGCACACAGAAGGGAAAACACACATATAAGGGGAATAGCACACACACTCACTCACCTGTCACTGCTGGCAACGGCATGCGTGGCAACCGTGTCCTGCAGAACAACCAGCAGGCAGAGACCCTGCCACCACATGCACAACACCAGACGTTGCCGTGGACAACCGCAGGTGAAAGGAGGTGTCCAAGTGCATACAACCAATACAACCTTGTGCACAACAAACAAACCAGGAAGTGCACACAAACACAGACGAAGGACGTGCACACCAAAACACGTTGCCAAGGGCAACCGCACGCATGCCTGTTATTCGCGGCAACCGCACCTGAGGCAAACCACTAAGTGCCCCCAGCTGCGGTTGCGACAACACCAGACCGCGGATAACTGCATGCGGCTCCCAAGGAGTCACGACCATGACCAAGGGTCGTGACACTTATCTATTTAATTCTGGAGATGGCGAGTATGTATCTGGCGTGGCATCACGTCAGCGGAATTGCCACATTTTCAAAAATAAAGGGGCCTCTCCACAATCAAATGGATGAGGTATATATATGTTTTGTTTTAACCCCCGATTAACCCCCTGATAGGCTGATTGTAACCGTCAGATGCCGCGATCAGTGTTGAACGCAGCATCTGAGAGGTTAAATAATGGGGAAGGCCCATTATTGTGCCCGCTCCATACAATGGAATGGGATTTGTTATGAAGTAATTCGTAACGAATCAAATTTTTTATAAATATAAAATAATCAGCAGGCACTCACCATCTGGGTTTCATACATATATAACACATTTATTATTTAGATTAAAAATAAAAATAGTTAAAATGAGTAAAATATTGTAGATAAAAAATGGATAACAATATATCTTAATTTAACACACAGTATAGAAAGTATATAACCATATATCAATGGACAATATATTGTGGTAGAGTCAATTTGTAAAAATCGAATATATAATCGAGTAAAAAAAAAAAAGTAAAAGGAACCAAACTACAGACCGAATTATCCTGCAGGATTAAAGACTAAAAGACTTGAAAAAGGAAGGACCATATAAGACTTATAACAACCCTGTCTTTTTTCGTCCAATACCATGTGAGACACTGACAGCTGAAATCGATATACAGGGAGTGCAGAATTATTAGGCAAGTTGTATTTTTGAGGATTCATTTTATTATTGAACAACAACCATGTTCTCAATGAACCCAAAAAACTCATTAATATCAAAGCTGAATATTTTTGGAAGTAGTTTTTAGTTTGTTTTTAGTTTTAGCTATTTTAGGGGGATATCTGTGTGTGCAGGTGACTATTACTGTGCATAATTATTAGGCAACTTAACAAAAAACAAATATATACCCATTTCAATTATTTGTTTTTACCAGTGAAACCAATATAACATCTCAACATTCACAAATATACATTTCTGACATTCAAAAACAAAACAAAAACAAATCAGTGACCAATATAGCCACCTTTCTATGCAAGGACACTCAAAAGCCTGCCATCCATCGATTCTGTCAGTGTTTTGATCTGTTCACCATCAACATTGCGTGCAGCAGCAACCACAGCCTCCCAGACACTGTTCAGAGAGGTGTACTGTTTTCTCTCCTTGTAAATCTCACATTTGATGATGGACCACAGGTTCTCAATGGGGTTCAGATCAGGCGAACAAGGAGGCCATGTCATTAGATTTTCTTCTTTTATACCCTTTCTTGCCAGCCACGCTGTGGAGTACTTGGACGCGTGTGATGGAGCATTGTCCTGCATGAAAATCATGTTTTTCTTGAAGGATGCAGACTTCTTCCTGTACCACTGCTTGAAGAAGGTGTCTTCCAGAAACTGGCAGTAGGACTGGGAGTTGAGCTTGACTCCATCCTCAACCCTAAAAGGCCCCACAAGCTCATCTTTGATGATACCAGCCCAAACCAGTACTCCACCTCCACCTTGCTGGCGTCTGAGTCGGACTGGAGCTCTCTGCCCTTTACCAATCCAGCCACGGGCCCATCCATCTGGCCCATCAAGACTCACTCTAATTGCATCAGTCCATAAAACCTTAGAAAAATCAGTCTTGAGATATTTCTTGGCCCAGTCTTGACGTTTCAGCTTGTGTGTCTTGTTCAGTGGTGGTCGTCTTTCAGCCTTTCTTACCTTGGCCATGTCTCTGAGTATTGCACACCTTGTGCTTTTGGGCACTCCAGTGATGTTGCAGCTCTGAAATATGGCCAAACTGGTGGCAAGTGGCATCTTGGCAGCTGCACGCTTGACTTTTCTCAGTTCATGGGCAGTTATTTTGCGCCTTGGTTTTTCCACACGCTTCTTGCGACCCTGTTGACTATTTTGAATGAAACGCTTGATTGTTCGATGATCACGCTTCGGAAGCTTTGCAATTTTAAGAGTGCTGCATCCCTCTGCAAGATATCTCACTATTTTTGACTTTTCTGAGCCTGTCAAGTCCTTCTTTTGACCCATTTTGCCAAAGGAAAGGAAGTTGCCTAATAATTATGCACACCTGATATAGGGTGTTGATGTCATTAGACCACACCCCTTCTCATTACAGAGATGCACATCACCTAATATGCTTAATTGGTAGTAGGCTTTCGAGCCTATACAGCTTGGAGTAAGACAACATGCATAAAGAGGATGATGTGGTCAAAATACTCATTTGCCTAATAATTCTGCACTCCCTGTACTATACAGACAAACGCTTCAGGTCTGGGTGAGTAGCTTAACTGTGAGAGGGACGCCTCTACAGCAAGCACAATCGAATTTTATAAGTGAGTATTTATACTGAACTGTTTATTCGAAAATCACCCATTGACCTATATAGCCTCAGTGTTCTATTGCGAATATCAACCATTCTATGGTATAAATCAAGGCAATGTACGAAAATTGATCGAAATTTGGGTGATCATATTACGAATATTCTGCAATTAACTCAGTACTGTACTAATTTTCGGAGCTATATTCGAATAATACCCAAAATTTATATACGAAACATTCTAAGGATACTTTTCTGCTAATTCGAATTCAATCTATCTGATTTTTTATTATATATTCGATTTTTTACAAATTGACTCTACCACAACATATTGTCCATTGATATATGGTTATATACTTTCTATACTGTGTGTTAAATTAAGATATATTGTTATCCATTTTTTATCTACAATATTTTACTCATTTTAACTATTTTTATTTTTTATCTAAAGAATAAATGTGTTATATATGTATGAAACCCAGATGGTGAGTGCCTGCTGATTATTTTATATTTATTGACTTTTGACTAAGAGATTGGGTGAATCACTTGCAGCAGAGCACCATTACCGTGGTGACAAACAGAGTGAGCCACTATAATTCACAATTTAAATCAAATTTTTGGTCGAAGTTCGGTGAAGCAACCGAATTGAATTTTTGATACTTCGCTCATCACTAGTAATATGATCATAATCATAGCATCTAGTGTTGAGTGAAGTGAGCTTCAGATGCTTCATCTGAAGAAGTTGCTTTTTCAAAACTTCGGAATAATACTGTACAGAGATCCGTTTCCATACAGTATTAGAATGTATGGGCTCCGAAGAGCCAAAGTAATTTTTTTGCAAAATCGTGCGTGGAAAACTACTTTAAAACTTGAAACCAAACTTGACTTCGTTTCCGACTACTAGTACTTTGGAACTGAAGCAAGTTCGGTTTTAAGTTTTAAAGTGGTTTTCCACTTAAAAAATAATAATAATCAACTACCGAAGTTATTTCAATGAAGTCACGCGCGACTTTGTGAATTACCTACTTTGGCTCATTGGAGCCCATACATTCTAATACTGTATAGAAAAGGATCTCCATACAGTATTATTCTGAAGTTTTGAATGGAGTGAGGATGATGAAGCATCTGAAGCTAGCTTCGCTCAACACTAAGCAACCCATACAACCTACAACAGCAATGGCACAATGGCATGCAACCCACCCCCCACCCCCCCCCCCCCCCAAAAAAAATAATGCTTAAAAGGGTTAAATAAGCTACGGTGTTTAATACAGAAGAGCACATAAATCATCTTTCCGTACAGTGACTTCTTTTTTTCTTTCTTTTTGACAGGGAGTAAACCCGATATGCAAGCCTTTCCCAGCAAAGTAGTAAAGAAGGGGGGCGACGTCACAATCAGGTGTTCTTCCCCATATTATGAGGGGCCATTTCGTTTACATGGAGAAAACAATGCATATCTTGATTCCAAACACGATGTGCGAGAAGAAAACTTTACTCTGACAAATGTGCAGGAATATAATTCTAATTATTACTGTATTCAGTATTCCTGTGGCACATGGAGTAAGAAGAGTGATTTTCTTACATTAAAAGTGATAGGTAAGTAAATGTATTCAGTAGACACGTAACACAGTATGTAGTAATCATTACAATGTTAGAATGATAACCCGTCAGGAAGATTCTTCTTTAGGCCTCCTTCACAATTTGTGTTTTCCACGGACAGCACACGTACCCATTGATTCTAATTGTCTGTTCACAAATCACAATTTTTTTTATTTACTGTGGGTCAGTGAAAAATAAAAATCACAGACGAGCACTACTTTGGTCTGTGATGCAGACCCACACACAAATGTAAGATAAAAGTAATGTTAACCCTTTCATGACCTGGGGTGTTTTGGTCCTTCATGACTACAGCAAAATTTCAGGCTTTGAAATGCTGCATGCTAAAGGTGATTTTTTATTTTTTTTAAGCCTGCCAAAAATGTTTGTATCTGGGGGGTTTTAAGGACACATATAACATTCTAGTGAAATCAATCGATTTGAGGTTTTATGTAGTGTGGTGATGTGTACAGTAGAAGTGCTGGGAGGCACGTATACCCCACCCAGATACCTCAGCTGAGTGAGATTGCTAAAACCACTGCAGCTTTCTAGATTTCAGTTAGGCCTCATGTACACGGCCGTGTTCCGAGTGGACCGCGGAAACCCGTCCGGGATTCCTCCTGACAGTATGAGCGCACGGCGTCATTGGTTGCTATGACGCCGTGCGCTCCCTGCTGCTGCCACAGTGCAGTAATACACTGGTATAGATCATACCAGTGTATTACTGTCTAGATGTTGTTCTGGACTGGATTTCAGGTGGACTGGGGATGGAATTGCCAATCCACACCCTTCCACTACATGTATTGTCTGTTGCCGGAGGTGATCGCAGGAGAGGCCTGCTGCTGGAATCAAGGATGATAAAACAACCCTCTGTGTATGACTTGTAGGGAGGAAGGCTGAGGAAGCCTGAGAGGCTCTGTGTGGTCTCAGCCAGGAGGCTTTGTAAAGCCCGAAGTTTGGTGGGTGGGCCAAGCGACGCCTACGGAAAGAGGGTCGCACGGTCAGATCCGGGAGGACTTCTGGACCATCTCCCCCCAAAAATGCTGATGTGGTCAGAGCCTGGAGGCTCCTGGACCATATATGGCTGAGCAAGCCGGATATAATCCCGTGTGTGAACGGCGCTCTATAGGTGAGGTAGAGCCCAAACGGACAGGTGTTTATTTTCGATGTTTATGTGTGTGATGGTGCTGAAGTGCCAAAATAAAGCACCTTGTGGACTTGAACCCCGTTGTCAGAGAAAAAGGCTGCGATTGTGACCCCCTGAGAGAAGGCGATCCCTTACAGTAGGGAAAAATGGTCAGAAGTGGGGGGGGGAATATTTTTTTATTTGCATTATTTTGTACTGAAGCGGGGCGGGGTTTCACCCTTTGAATCTCTGCTTTCTGTGAGCCGCTTCGCAGCCATTACAGCGCCTATGTGTTTGCACACCAGCACGCTGCTCCTCAACCTAGAGGTGGACAGGTTAGGCAGGATTGTAGGTTCCAGTGACGATACCGTACCTCACACTAGAGGAACTCTGTTATAGGCAGGTCACCCTACTTCTGCCTTCTGTTCATAGCCTCAGTTAAACATCTATATCAGAGGCTTTGGGCTTCATTTTTGGTGCATGTTGCTCCTGATGAAATGCACGTCTAGTGCGTGAAAACGCGTTGAGCACTTACCATTTAGGACAGTGTCAGGGGAATCGGTGCTCCAGTTACATCAGACGGAGTCAATGGTTTTACCCTGCCCTAGTCCTGCACCTGTACTATGTTAGTGCAGTGGATGTCTGTGCGCTGAAATTCACTGTTAGGAGTGATACCTGGGGTTACACTTGGTATCAGATATCCGCCTATACAGTACTTCACTCAGGTCACACACCTAGGACCCTGCAGTGTTTTGCCCCCCGAGTGTTGGTGGGTTTTAGTTTGTGGGATCCACCCTTCACTTTTCCCTATATAGTTCCACCTTCATTAGTGTGGTTACTATGAGGGTGGTCCCATAAATCAGTGACAGTTCAAGTAGCTGCTTCGTGCAGTTTGGGTAGATACCCCTATATTTTATTGAGACAATATAATAAAGATTTTGTTATTTTGTTTTAGTGTCCTTTCTCTACTAAATAAAGAATATTCAGACTAAAGGTGAATCCACCATTTCTCCTGCGCATAGTGAAATATGTATACCTTGTGTAAAGTATGACACCACTATAGTTTTTCAAGAGTAACTAAACCTTTGAATAAAATTTTAATAAGATTTCTCTAATGCCCTAATAATAGTTTAATATACTTTATTAATGGCTTTTGTATTTTTATTACAGTTCCCCACCCCCAAAGCGCACGATTCCCTCACCAAACCCACATTTCTGTACACCGCTGACTGCTCAGCAGTGTACAGAGTACGAGCTCTAGACATTTTATGAATGTGGCTGCAGCACAGTGAGTATGGTCAGGAGCGCATATTGCTGCTCCTGCCCGTGCCTCCTGGAGGTTTACTAACTCTTGGCATAGCACATGGGTACCCTGTAAGCATGTGGTATACCAGGATTAGCTTCAGGATTACTTCTGTCTGCTTTGTGTACAGAAATGACAGTTTTAAGCGCCCAGGGAATGGTTCGCTTTAAAGGGGGGGGGGGGGGGGGCTGTGAAAAAAAATACAAAACCCATTAATAAAGCATATTAGAAAAACTACACTGCCTGTCCAAAAAAAAGTCACCACCTGGATCACCTGGATTTAACTAAGCATAAGCAAATAAATAGGAGCCTCCTATTGGATAATTACTGCCTGGGCGATTATCTTTCAGCTGGCAATAAGTTATTTAACCCCAACTGGTGCAATGAGTTGCTTCTCATTTCTTAAACAACCATGTCGAAAGACACATCTCATGGTGGTGTAAAAGATGTTAGTCTGTTTGAGAAGGGTCAAATCATTGGCATGCATCAAGCAGAGAAAACATCTAAGGAGATTGCAGAAACTACTAAAATTGGGTTAAGAACTGTCCAACGCATTATTAAAAACTGGAAGGATATTCGAGGGAGAATTGTGGCGGGAAAAAAATCCTGAATGATCGTAATTGGCGATCACGTAAACGTTTGGTGAAATCAAATCGAAGAAAAACAACAGTATAACTCAGGGCTATGTTTAATAGTGAAAGTAAGAGCATTTCCACACGCACAATGTGAAGGGATTGGGTCTGAACAGCTGTGTAGCCGTAAGAAAACCACTAATCAGTGAGGCAAACCAGAAAAAAAGGCTTCAATTTGCTAGGGAGCATAAAGATTGGACTCTGGAGCAATGGAAGAAGGTCATGTGGTCTGATGAGTCCAGATTTACCCTGTTCCACAGTGATGGGCGCATCAGGGTAAGAAGAGAGGCAGATGAAGTGATGCACCCATCATGCCTAGTGCCTACTGTACAAGTTCTGGAGGCAGTGCTATGATCTGGGGTTGCTGCAGTTGGTCAGGTTTAGGTTCAGCAACAGTATGTGCTCCAAGAATGAGGTCAGCTGACTACCTGGACATACTGAATGAACAGGTTATTCCATCAATAGATTTTTTCTTCACTGATGGCACGGGCATCAGTGGCGTTGCTAGGGCTGGTGTCAACCGGTGCGGTAGAAAATTGTGCCCCCCCCCCCCGAAGCAATAATTTTTTAGCCATATATGGGGGCTATGGTGGTGCTACTGCCATAGGGGGCATCCGTTAGCTCAGCAGACTCCCCCTAGCAGTCAGAGCCTGGTCTCAGGAGGGGCACTTCCAGATTATTTTCTGTCCGCCGCCATAAAACAATGGTGCTTATAGAACAGACTACACAGTGTAGAGGTATACTGTATGTTGTGTGGCATAGTGTAGAGGTATACTGTATATTGTGTGGCACAGTGTAGCGGTATACTGTATGGCACAGTGTAGAGCTATACTGTATATTGTCGGGCACAGTGTAAAGGTATACTGTATATTGTGGGGCACAATGTAGCGGTATACTGTATATTGTGGGGCACAGTGTAGAGGTATACTGTATATTGTGGGGCACAGTGTAGAGGTATACTGTATATTGTGGGGCACAGTGTAGAGGTATACTGTATATTGTGGGGCACAGTGTAGAGGTATACTGTATTTTGTGGGGCACAGTGTAGAGGTATTATTAATATTGTTAAGCAAACAAAGCAGGAAGGGGACGTAGATGTTCTTGTCCATCTAGGGACAAATGACCTGGCTTGCAATGAAGTGTCAGAGGTGAAAAAATCTTTTATCACACTTGGTAATGACGTACAGGATTTTGCATCCACCATTTCATTTTCTGAAGTTCTGCCTGTACATAATGTTCAGAATGATAGGCAGAGGCGCATAAAGGAGTTTAACATATGGCTTGGTAAATGGTGTCAAGAGCAAGGATTTGGCTTTGTTTCTCATGATAGCTCTACTTGGAATAGAAAGGAACTGTACAAAAAAGATGGTTTGCATCTTTCTCTCAAAGGAACAAATGTACTTAGTGAACAACTCCAAGAATTTGCGAAAGAGTATTTAAACTAGGAAGGGGGGGCAAAAGAGTGAAAATAAAAGAGTCCAATTGCCCCCCGAAACAATGCCAGAACAGGTCAGATGCACAGAGGTTAAGAAATGATAAGCTCAGAGTCCTCTCTACAAATGCTCGCAGTTTAGGTAAAAAAATCAATGAACTTGGGTCAATAATGGCATCTGAGAATGTAGATTTAGTGGCTGTTACGGAGACATGGTTTAATGAAAGAAATGACTGGGACATAACCATACCAGGGTACTCTTTATACAGAAGAGACAGAGAAGGCAAGAAAGGAGGAGGAGTGGCCCTGTATGTGAAAGATAGCATTAAATCTAACCTAATACAAGTTGGTGAGGCCAACATAGAGTCAGTTTGGGTTACGTTGCAGTTTGCTAATCATGCAGTAACTCGTGTAGGTGTGATATATAGACCACCTGATCAAGTTAAAGAACTAGATGATCTACTAGTTGAAGAAATAGCTAAAATGACAATGAAAGGAGAAGTTATCATTATGGGAGATTTCAATCTTCCAGATATAAACTGGAAAACCAAAATAGCAAGTTCTACCAGGAGTACAGATATTCTAAATTCCCTACTGGGGTTATCCCTACAACAAATGGTTGAGGAGCCAACCCGGAGGGAGGCCATTTTGGATTTGATATTCACAAATGGGGATTCGGTATATGATGTCATTGTAGGCGAAACCTTGGGATCTAGTGATCACCAGTCAGTGTGGTTTAATATAAGAACTGTGAAAGAGTCCCACCACACAAAAACAAAAGTTTTAGATTTTAGAAAAACAGACTTTTCAAAAATGAAATTAGTCATAAATGAGTCCTTATCAGACTGGAACGGATTACATGGAGTCCAGGAGAAATGGGACTACTTAAAAGGTGCATTATTGAAGGCAACAGAAAATTGCATTAGACTTGTCAGTAAAAGCAAAAAAAGGAAGAGACCACTGTGGTACTCGGCAGAAGTGGCCCAAATCGTTAAAAATAAAAAGCTAGCATTTTGTAATTATAAAAAAACCCAGAGCAATGAAGATAAGGAAATCTACAAGATTAGGCAGAAAGAGGCCAAGCAAGTTATAAGAACTTCTAAAGCGCAGGCAGAAGAAAAACTAGCTCAGTCTATGAAAAAAGGGGATAAGACATTCTTCAGATATATAAATGAAAAAAGGAAATTAAAACAAGGAATAACTAAATTAAAAATAAAGGACGGAAGGTATGTAGAAGAGAATAAAGGGCTAGCCGACTGCCTTAATGAATACTTCTGTTCAGTTTTTACAAAAGAAAAAGAAGGAGAAGGACCTCCACTAGAAAGGATGACTATTAAATCGTTTGATGCATGCGTCTTTACAGAGGAAGATGTTCTAAGTTTGCTGTCTAAAGTGAAGACAAATAAGTCACAGGGGCCTGATGAGATACACCCAAAATTATTAAAAGAGCTTAGTGGTGAGCTGGCAAAACCGTTAACAGATTTATTTAACCAATCATTAGTAACAGGAGTCGTCCCGGAAGATTGGAAATTGGCAAATGTCGTGCCCATTCACAAGAAAGGTAGTAGGGAGGAATCGAGCAACTATAGACCAGTGAGTCTGACATCAATAGTAGGCAAATTAATGGAAACCCTATTAAAGGATAGGATTGTGGAACATCTAAAATCCCATGGATTGCAAGATGAAAAACAGCATGGGTTTACTTCAGGGAGATCATGTCAAACAAATCTTATAGATTTTTTTGACTGGGTGACTAAAATAATAGACGGTGGAGGTGCAGTAGACATCGCATATCTAGATTTTAGTAAGGCTTTTGACACTGTCCCACATAGAAGACTTATCAATAAACTGCAGTCATTGAGCATGGACTCCCATATTGTTGAGTGGATTAGGCAGTGGCTGAGTGACAGACAACAGAGGGTTGTAGTCAATGGAGAACATTCAAAACAAGGTCATGTTACCAGTGGGATTCCACAGGGATCTGTACTGGGACCAATTTTGTTTAATATCTTCATAAGTGACATTGCAAAAGGCCTCGATGGTAAGGTTTGTCTTTTTGCTGATGACACAAAGATATGTAACAGGGTTGATGTTCCTGGAGGGAAACGCCAAATGGAAAAGGACTTAGGAAAACTAGAAGAATGGTCAGAACTCTGGCAACTGAAATTTAATGTGGATAAGTGCAAGATAATGCACCTGGGGCGTAAAAACCCAAGGGCAGAATATAGAATATTCGACACAGTCCTGACCTCAGTATCTGAGGAAAGGGATTTAGGAGTAATTATTTCAGAAGACTTAAAGGTGGGAAGACAATGTAATAAAGCAGCACGAAATGCAAGCAGAATGCTTGGATGTATAGGGAGAGGTATAAGCAGTAGAAAGAGTGAAGTGCTTATGCCGCTGTACAGATCACTAGTGAGACCTCACTTGGAGTATTGTGCGCAGTACTGGAGGCCATATCTCCAGAAGGATATAGATACTCTAGAGAGAGTTCAGAGAAGAGCTACTAAACTAGTACATGGATTGCAGGATAAAACTTACCAGGAAAGGTTAAAAGACCTTAATATGTATAGCTTGGAAGAAAGAAGAGACCGAGGGGATATGATAGAAACTTTTAAATACATAAAGGGAATCAACTCGGTAAAGGAGGAGAGCATATTTAAAAGAAGAAAAACTACCACAAGAGGACACAGTTTTAAATTAGAGGGGCAAAGGTTTAAAAGTAATATAAGGAAGTATTACTTTACTGAGAGGGTAGTGGATGCATGGAATAGCCTTCCTGCAGAAGTGGTAGCTGCAAATACAGTGAAGGAGTTTAAGCATGCATGGGATAGGCATAAGGCCATCCTTCATATAAGATAGGGCCGGGGCTATTCATAGGATTCAGATATATTGGGCAGACTAGATGGGCCAAATGGTTCTTATCTGCCGACACATTCTATGTTTCTATGTTTCTATACTGTATATTGTGGGGCACAGTGTAGAGGTATACTGTATATTGTGTGGCACAGTGTAGCGGTATACTGTATATTGTGTGGCACAGTGTAGCGGTACTGTATGCTTTATATTGTGTGGCACAGTGTAGCGGTATGCTTTATATTGTGTGGCCCAGGGTAGCGGTATGCTTTATATTGTGTGGCACAGTGTAGCGGTATACTGTATATTGTGTGGCCCAGTGTAGCAGTATACTGTATATTGTGTGGCACAGTGTAGAGGTATACTGTATATTGTGTGGCACAGTGTAGCGGTATACTGTATATTGTGGGGCACAGTGTAGAGGTATACTGTATTTTGTGGGGCACAGTGTAGAGGTATACTGTATATTGTGGGGCACAGTGTAGAGGTATACTGTATATTGTGTGGCACAGTGTAGCGGTATACTGTATATTGTGTGGCACAGTGTAGCGGTACTGTATGCTTTATATTGTGTGGCACAGTGTAGCGGTATGCTTTATATTGTGTGGCCCAGGGTAGCGGTATGCTTTATATTGTGTGGCACAGTGTAGCGGTATACTGTATATTGTGTGGCCCAGTGTAGCAGTATACTGTATATTGTGGGGCACAGTGTAGCGGTATACTGTATTTTGTGTGGCACAGTGTAGAGGTATACTGTATATTGTGTGGCACAGTGTAGAGGTATACTGTATATTGTGGGGCACAGTGTAGAGGTATACTGTATATTGTGGGGCACAGTGTAGCAGTATACTGTATATTGTGTGGCACAGTGTATGCTATATGTGTATAACAAACATATTCCACATGAAAACTTACAATTACTTGGCTTGGCCCTTGGGGATCTCTGACACCACTTAACACTTTGGCCGGGGGCTCGGCGGAGCTGATGATGTGTTTTATCCTAATGTGAAAGATTTCATAATAAGGATTTGGAGAAGGGGCAGAGGGATAGCAGAGCAGGGAGAGGCTGGTGCTGCTACTAGGGGGTCATACCATGGGGGAGTAATAAAGCCCACCATAATGCCCCCCCTAGTTGAAATAATTCTCCTTATAATGTGACAGTGCAAAAAATACCCCCTTGTAATGCCCCCTGTTGAGCTAATGTCCCCATAGTGCTCCCATAATGTGCCAATATAAAATACCCCTATATTGCGCCCCCAGTAAATTCCCCCATAGTGCTCCTCTACCCCCTTCCTGCTAGTGCCCCCCATAATGTACCAGTATAAAATGCCCCATATATACTGCCCCAGTAGATGCCCTCAGTGTCCGGCCTCTGATAGGCTGCCGGCCTAGTGTCCTCCATAATGCCCCCTAATAATGTGCCAGTAAGTGTCCCCATAGATTCCCCCCATCATGTGCCAGTATCAAGTGCCTCTCCCCCCCATGTGCCAGTATCATAGTGCCAACCCCCCATGTGCCAATATCAGGTGCCTTTCTCCTTCCCCCATGTGCCAGTATCATAGTGCCAACCCCCCCATGTGCCAGTATCAGGTGCCAACCCCCCTCCCCCCATGTGGCAGTATCATAGTGCCAACCCCCCCATGTGCCAATATCAGGTGCCTCTCTTCTTCCCCCCATGTGCCAGTATCATAGTGCCAACCCCCCCCCCATGTGCCAATATCAGGTGCCTTTCTCCTTCCCCCATGTGCCAGTATCATAGTGCCAACCCCCCCATGTGCCAGTAGCCAGTATCAGGTGCCAACCCCCCTCCCCCCCATGTGGCAGTATCATAGTGCCAACCCCCCCATGTGCCAATATCAGGTGCCTCTCTTCTTCCCCCCATGTGCCAGTATCATAGTGCCAACCCACCCATGTGCCAGTAGCCAGTATCAGGTGCCAACCCCCCTCCCCCCCATGTGGCAGTATCATAGTGCCAACCCCCCCATGTGCCAATATCAGGTGCCTCTCTTCTTCCCCCCATGTGCCAGTATCATAGTGCCAACCCACCCATGTGCCAGTAGCCAGTATCAGGTGGTGCCTCCCCCATGTGCCAGCATCAGGTGGTGCCAACCGCCCCATGTGCCAGTATCAGGTGCCTCTCTCCTTTCCCCCATGTGCCAGTATCATAGTGCTACCACACTTAACCCCAGTGAGAGTGAGTCCAGACCTTAACCCCAGTGAGAGTCTTTGGGATGTGCTGGAGAAAGCTTTGCGCAGCAGTCAGACTCTACCATCATCAATGCTAAATCCTGGTGAAAAATGAATGCAACACTGGATGGAAATAAATCTTGTGACATTGCAGAAGCTTATCGAAACAATGGCACAGCAAATGCGTGCCGTAATCAAAGCTAAAGGCATGTGTGATAATTTTTTATTTTTTTTTGGTGGCAACTCTTTTTTTCACAGGCAGTGCATTATTAGGGCATTAGAAACATCTTATTAAATTGTAATCAAAAGTTTAGTTACTCTTTCAGCTGAACATGTACAGTATTTTCCTCACTTAAAGGGCTTCTGTCACCCCACTAAACCTTTTTTTTTTTTTTGCTTACTTATAATCCCTACACTGCGATTTATGGCTACATGATCAAATTAATCATTTTGGTCCTGTAGATTTAGTTTAAAACAAGCTTTTAAAATATGCCAATTACCTTGCTACCAGCAAGTAGGGCGGCTACTTGCTGGTAGCAGCCGCATCCTCCGATCGTAAAGACGCCCCCTCCACATTGTGATTGACAGGGCCAGGGAACATGATCGTTCTCTGCTGGCCCTGCCTGTTTGCATTTAAAATCTTGCGCCTGCGCCGCGGCCGTACCTGTCTTCAATTGGCGCAGGCGCACCGCTCGCTTGGCCGCTCTATCCTCAATGCGCCTGCGCCGATGACGTCACATCTACACCCGGCGCAGGATCATTGAGGATGGAGCGGCCGCCTCTCAGTGCGCCTGCGCCAATTGAAGACAGGTACGGCCGCGGCGCAGGCGCAAGATTTTAAATGCAAACAGGCAGGGCCAGCAGAGAACGATCCCGTTCAATCACAATGTGGAGGGGGCGTCTTTACGATCGGAGGATGCGGCTGCTACCAGCAAGTAGCCGCCCTACTTGCTGGTAGCAAGGTAATTAGCATATTTTAAAAGCTTGTTTTAAACTAAATCTACAGGACCAAAATGATTAATTTGATCATGTAGCCATAAATCGCAGTGTAGGAATTATAAGTAAGCAAAAAAAAAAAAAAAAAGGTTTAGTGGGGTGACAGAAGCACTTTAAGTTTATTCAGAGACTCTGTCCATGGCCCATAATTAGAGATGAGCAAAGTTTTGAAAAAGGACTGGTATAGGTGTGCTATCGATAGGTGTGGACATACTGAGGGGTGTAATATACTTATAATATACTTTCTAACATAGAAAGTATATTAGAGTGCATTTGTATTGTGCAGCAGTTGTGTGCGATTCTGCTGTGATACTGCAGCCACACAGAGTGCTAAACACTATTGGAACAAATAATTTCTACTAGTGTGATAAACCAGTCCCCCCCCCCCCCCCCCCCCCACAAAAAAAAAAAAAAAAGGGATTGAGGCAGGGGCGTGATATACCTTCTTCCACAAATACTGCTCTTCTATAGGGACTTTTGTCACAGGGATATTTTGAAAATGACAGGCAGAGGAAGAGGCAGGCCATTCCGCAGGGGTGGTAGGGGTTGGGGACGTGCACCAGGCTGGAGCCTAAGTGGGAAGTTGCAGAAGGTGCTTGCAATTACATGAAAGGATGCAGCAGACTTGGTTGAGTGGCTCACTCAGCCTTCCGCTTCTGTACCCTCCTCATCCTCTCTATCTGCACCCTCTTCATTCTGTGTGCACCCCCAAAGACACCACCACCACCACCACCACTATAGCCCCTCCACTCGGAGGAATTATTTTCCCATCCATTATAAGACCTTACCGATGCGCAACCATTCTTGGCATCAGATCAGAAAGAGGAGGTATCAACGGTCGCCACCCAGCAGTCTGACGACAGTACCCAAGGAGGGTGGTCCCCGCTGTTGCAGCCTACTCAGGGATCTCTAATGTGAGTGGTGGTGAAGGTGACGTGTCAATGGACGTCACGTGGGTGCCCACAAGAAAGGAAGAGCAGCAGATAGAAGGAGGAGAAGCAGGCAGAACTTACAGTGCACAGGAGGCAAAAAGACTTTTAATGTATCTGGAACGAGCTATCCACCATGCACATCTGGCGCTCCCAGGATGCCGGCACAGGGCTCCGCAATGTGGGCTTTTTTTTAACGTGTCTGCTGTTGACAATAATGTTGCCATCTGCAGCCTGTGCTGTCAACACATAAGTCGCGGTAAGCCCAACACTGACCTAGGGACGACCACCTTAAGAAGGCACCTCGCTTCCCATCACCGAGCCACATTGGAGCAACACTGTCAGAACTCACAAAGCCACACCCCCAGCGCTCCCCGTCCTACCTCTTCTCCTCTCCACCCAGTTGTCCTCCACTCCACCTTCCACCGTGCCGTCCTCCTGTTCATTTGGCAAAAGGCAGGCTTTCTTGCCCCAAATGGTTTGAGCGAAAAAAAGATGATGACGCCGGATGACCCTCTTGCCCAACGGCTGACCTCTGGCTTGTCAGAACTTCTAGCCCGCCAACTACTGCCATAAAAACCGGAGGCCTTTAGAAAATTTGTGGCCATTGGCACACCGCAATAGAAGGTCCTCAGAAGGAAATATTTCTCCCAGAAGGGAATCCCAGAGCTATATGGCCACGTTCAGCTGCAAGTGAATATATGTCTGGCACACAGTGTCGGTGCCAAGATACATCTGACCACAAACACGTGGTCTAGCAAACACGGGCAGGGAAGGTACATAACTTTTACTGCCCACTGGGTGAACCTTCTGACGACTGTCAAGCATGCAAAGAAAAAAAAAGACAATGCAGTAGCACCTTGCAAACCAGATAAGGTACAATAATACCCCAGTCACAAAAATTATTATAGTGCCAATCCTACGCTCATTTATAAAGTGAGATGCTTGGCAAATACATTTTGTACAAAACCATTTGAGCCCGTCTGCCAAACGTCAAGGCGATATCTGCAAGATGGGTCCTAACACTAAATAATACCTGTTATGTGCCATAATGGCCGCCATAAAGTTCAAGCACGCAACCCGTGGCACCTGTGTAGATTTGGTTTTACCGCCACGGATTGCATGCAGGCCTGCCTCTTCTTCTCCTCCTCCTCCTACTCCATCCTCCCTCTCCTCTTCAGCTGACTCCTCTTTTTCTGCTGCTACCGTCTCTTCCGCTGTGCCCCCCAGAACCTATTCGACGTGCCAGGTGAGACGTTGCCATGCAGTGCTGCATCTGTTTTGCCTGGAAGCCAAGAGGCACACCGATCCTGCACTCCTTTCAGCTTTGCGGTCACAGGCCAATCAGTGGCTAACCCCACTCAATTTGACAGTCAGTAAAGGTGTGTTCGACAACTGTGCCAATCTGCTGAAACAGGGCAAAATGACACACGTCCTGAACTTAGTCGTGCAGCGATTCGTTGCCAAATACCCCGGGGTCCAGGACGTCTTGCGGCAGGCCAGGAAAATCTCTGGCCATTTTGAAAGATCTTACATGGCCATGGCTCGCCTTGCTGACATTCAGCACCGGCACCACCTGCCCGTCAGACGTCTGATTTGTGACTGCCCGACGTGATGGAACTCCACCTTGTATATGCTTGATAGACTGCTCCAGCAGAAACGTGCAGTTAACGACTACCTGTACAAACTCTGCCAGTGGCTGCTCATGCGCGACGCATGCAGACTTCTGCTGCCACTTCATGAGATCACCAAACTGGTCAGTTACGCCTTCTTTCTAGAGCATGCATCGCGTCGGGACATTGATCAAGCCGTCAAGAAGCAGGAAGATGATGAAGTCGCAATGCTGTATAAATTCCCAGGGGAAGCTCCATCTGAGACAAGTCAACAGCAGGAGTCTGAAGAGGAGTCAGAGGAGGATGGTGCTGGGGCGGAGGAGGAGCAAGAAGAGCATGCTTTAAACTTTTCTGGGATCCCCGGTGTTGTTAGTGGCTGGGGGAGGATAATGAGGACGACATTATCCTGGATGAGGAGCAGGAGCCATGCCGCTTCCAGTTTAGTGCAAATGGGGGCCTTCATGCTCAAGTATTTAAAGAGGGAACCCCATATGAAAAGCATAAAGGGCAAGGACCAGTACTGGGTGGCAACGTACTTAGACCCCCGGTACAAACACAAAATGGCGGACATGTTACCACCATCACAGAGGGCTGTCAGAATGCAGCACTTCCAGACCTTGCTTCGAGAAATGCTGCATTCTGCTTTTGCAGGCGCTGGCAGAGGAATTTCCACTCACAGAGAAACAGTTGCGGGTACCAATCTAACAGCGCATGCAAGAAGAGGGTGGATGTGAGATCATTCTTGCAGCCAACCCATTGACAGCCGTTCTCTGTATCCAGCCTCAGGAAACGCCTAGACTGACAGGTGTCTGACTACATCGGGTTAACGGCCGTTGTGGACGCTCTGAGAAGCAATGAACCCCTGGACTACTGGGTGTGCAGGCTTGACCTGTGGCAAGATATGGCACAATTTGCCATGATACTCTTGGCTTGCCCCTCGTTTAGTGTCCTGTCTGAAAGGACATTCAGCGCAGCGGCGGGGGGGGGGGGTTGGGGGGCGGATCGTGACCGATAAGCGCACTCGCCTATCTCACAACAGTGTGGACTACCTCACATTTCAAAAAATGAATGAGATTGATCTCGGAGAAAAAAAAAGGCCTTTTATGTCCGCTGAATGCCTAATTTTTGTGGTCTGTATTGGCCGACACATATTTATCCTGTGACCGCCTAATGTACCTCAAGCCACAGAATCCAAAGTTCTTTGCTGGCAGGTGAATGCCTATTGGCTAATTTTTGGGGCCTGTACTGGCAAGTTCTCACAACAATACTTAGTGCACCAATCACTAATATCGCATGAGACCTTATAAAATGAGAAGTTTTGTGTACCCTGAAAAAAAAAAAAAAAAAAAAAATCGCATCATTAGCGATTTTCGCAATGGCGCTTTTTTTAAACACTCAATCTGTATATATAGCGATTTGTTCTAAGATTTATGTGAAATGTAATCAAATACACTGCTTTAATGTAAAATTACTTACTCAACGTTGCGCGAAAATTGTTGAAAACCATCTTTTCGGATCGCATCCAACTTCGGTCTGGTGGAATCCAGTTGCTGTAGTAGGCCGCGCCTATTTTGCGCATGAGCGAAAATTACATTGCCAATATTTTGCATTGAAAAAAAATCATGATTGGAGATCGCAAATTCGAATAATACATTTGGTATGTCACTGTCCATGTTGTGGGACTGATAATATAGAGTTCTGGGTTTGGTGGCACTACGGCACCTTTCGCTTCACCACCGGTCACATGGAGAAGACAGGGATCACGTTCTCTCGCAATCTGGTGGTGCACAGCTTGTCCAGTACAAATAGGATTCCACAAATAGAAATAAATAAGCGGCACTCACCATTCGATTCGAATATTTCTTTTATGCTGGGTACAGAGAGAGGAATGACAAACAGTGCAATCACAAAAACATGGCGACGGCCGTTTCGCGTATCACCTCTTCATCTGGCCAATACCGACAACCCCTTGACGCAAATGACATCATCCGTCATGCGCCACACGCGCTAACTTAGGCGTGTAATGCTGGCGTGGGCTGTCGCACGTCATTGCGAATGCAGGCCACGTCGGCAACAAGGGGGCGTGTATCAATGTTTCAAGTGGGATATCAGTGAAACAATTAAAAAAACATACATATAATATTGAATCATCACAAAAAGATACTCATGTCAAGTTTTTCATTCAGTCCCAGAGGGCCGGTAGCATTTGAGCACAAAATCCATCTGCCTTCTTGTCTTAATAATTCCCGTCCTCTATCGCCCCCTCTCGTGGGTTCTGAACAACCTCTGCAGACAAAAAAAATATAAAAAAGTAAAATCTTAGTTTACTACTTTTCCTGTAAAAATCTTTTTTATTATTTAGTTTACTACTTTTCCATCATCCTCCCATCTTCTGGACAAATTATCCTACCACCCCCAATACTGTGCCGCTGTGCTCCCCAATATTATACTGCAGAAGCAGATAAACCCCCTGATAATACTAGTACGATGCAGATAGTGCCCTTTAATAATTATTGGCACACAGTGCCTTAAAATGACTGCGCCCAGCAAATAGTGCCCCTGACACTAATAGTGCAAACATAATGTCCCCCAAAAATAATTGTGGTAAGCCGATACTGTGCCAAAGTGCCCCCACAGTAATAGTGCTCCCAAAAGTCCCACCAATAGGAATAATTCTCTGCTAGAGCACACATGGTAGTAATAGTGCTCCTACGGTGCCCCCAACATGTCCCCACTGTGCCCCAGAATTAATAATGCTCCCATAGTGCCCATACTAGTAATCATGTTCCCCCTAGACCCCCAGTAGTAATAAAGCCCACCATAATGCCCCCAGTAGTAATAATTCTCCTTATAATGTGACAGTGCACAAAATACCCACTTTTAATGCCCCCAGTTGAGCTAATGTCCCTATTATGCCCCCATTATGTGCCAGTATAAAATACCCCTATATAGTGTCCCCAGTAAATGCCCCCATAGTACTCATCTCCCCTTCTCCATAGTACCCACCATAATGTGTCTCAGTATAAAAGGCCCCTATACAGAGCCCCCATATAAAATATCCTTTTTTGGTGTCAGTAGATGCCCCCAATAATGTGCCAGTAAGAAGTGCCCCCATAGTGCCACCCAATAATGTGCCAGTAAAAAGTGCCCCCCAATAATGTAAGATGTGCCCCATAGATGCCCCCACAGTGCCCCCCAATAATGTGCCAGTAAGTGCCCCCATAGATGCCCCCCCAGCATGTGCCAGTGAGAAGTGCCCCCAATCATGTGCCAGTAGCCAGTATTGTACCATATAAAAAAATAAACACTTATACTTACCTCCATGGCAGCGATGTGATGCAGGCCTCTTCCAGCCTGTGTCCGGCGCTGTACGGCTCAGGTGGCGCAATGATGTCATCACGCTGCCTTCACCGGCCTCTGATGGCTGCAGGCACTAGGCCTGCAGCCTATCAGAGGAACGAGGAAGGGAGACGCCTCTCCCCTGTGGCAAAGGCCCCCCCACTCTACACCACTGCAGTTCACTGTCACCCTGCTGCTACTACTAATACTACTACTAATACTAATACTAATACACCCACTGTGCTCTCCCATGCCCAAAAACAAATATTATCAGAAGTAACAGTACTATACAGATAGTCCCCCTTAGGAATAGTGCTCCCAGACTGTCCTGATTAGTAATAGTGCCCCCAATAGTGATAATACCCCCCAAGAGTGCCACATTAGTTGCAATGCCCTCCATAATATGCCCATGTCATGGTAGGTAAGATAAGGGAAGGAAACAGAACACAGCAAAGCAAACAAAACAACTAACTAGGCCCCAAATGCTAGGGAGCAAAGGGATCATCTCCTAGCAATCCCTAAAACACTTTCCCTAAGCTGCTATGCCCATGTGGATATCTCGATGGTAGATGTGCACATGCCCACATACCTAAGACACACACTGAAACAAACCCTCAGCTGTAGGGAAGAGGGAAAGAGACACCCAGATCCTTCAACAACCGAAGGAGCTAGTGTCACCCTAGAGGCCAAATAAAAACAGACACAGAAGGAAAAAGGGAAAAGGACTTATCTAGAGATGTGTTGGAGCAGACGATCCACCAAACTTCCAGAGCTCACACAGTGCAGAACTATAACCCACAAAGGCTATAGGGAGAGGGAGGAATAAATAGCCTCACCAATTACCAAAAGAACAAAACCTGGGAGGAGGTGGGATTCTGTTCAAACCCACAACAAAACAAACTGTCAGATCGAGTCACGTGCAGCAACTCTGACAGATTTCCTCAGAACACCCACAGGACAGGGCGTGACAGCCCAACAATAATGTGCCTATAGTATCCCTAGTAGTATTAATATAACCATAATGCCCCAAAATGTATAATAACGCTCTTGCAGTGTCCCCTGTAGCCCCCTTATAACTTCCCTGTAGTGTGTGGGTGTATATATCCCCTCTAGTGCCAGTATATAATGCTCCCACCTTAGTGCCAGTATATAATGTTGCCCCTCCTAAGTGCCAGTATATATTGTTGCCCCTCCTTAGTACCAGTGTATAACGCTCTCCCCCTTAGTGCCAGTATGTCACTGCTTAGTAAAAACAAACAAAAACAAAACAAACACACAAGGGCTTAAAGGGCTTCTGTCACCCCACTAAACCTTTTTTTTTTTTTTGCTTACTACGCCCCCTCTGCATTGTGATTGACAGGGCCAGGGAACGGGATCGTTCTCTGCTGGCCCTGCCTGTTTGCATTCAAAATCTGGCGCTCGGCCACTCCATCCTCAATGCACCTCCCGCCAATGACGTCACATCTACACCCGGCGCAGGCGCATTGAGGATGGAGCGGCCGAGCAAGCGGCCGCCTCTCAGTGCGCCTGCGCCGATTGAAGACAGGTATGGCCGCGGCGCAGGCGCCAGATTTTGAATGCAAACAGGCAGGGCCAGCAGAGAACGATTCCGTTCCCTGGCCCTGTCAATCACAATGCGGAGGGGGCGTCTTTAGGATCGGAGGATGCGGCTGCTACCAGCAAGTAGCCGCCCTACTTGCTGGTAGCAAGGTAATTTGCATATTTTAAAAGCATGTTTTAAACAAAATCTACTAGACCAAAATGATTAATTAGATTATGTAGGCAAAAATCACAGTGTAGGGATTATAAGTAAGCAAAAAAAAAAAGGTTTAGTGGGGTGACAGAAGCCCTTTAATGGCTGTGTGATGAGTTATTTTGAGGGCACACAAAACTTACACACTTTTATACAAGCTGTACACTGACTACTTTACATTGTATCAAAGTGTCATATCTTCAGTGTTGTCCCATGATAAAAGATAAAAAAATTGTTACAAAAATGTGAGGTGTGTACTTTTGTGAAATACTGGTATCTTAGAACAGACGGAAGAATAACAGCTAACATATCTTGCTGTCCGCCCTATAGCTTTTGGGAACACAAAGGGAATCTGCCATAGAGGAGGATGAGGAGCTGCCACTGAAAGAGGGAGGGGGGGGGGGGAATCTTACGTAGGGGCTCTTTTTTGCAGAATGAGATGACGGTTCGATTTGTGCTATTTTGGGGTGCATACAACTTTTTGATCACTTGTATTACACTGTAATACATCAAGTTGATCCAAAAATGTTTATTTTATTTTTTTTGCACAATTTTTATTTAACCGCCTCCGGTACCGCCTAACGCAGATGTGCGGTCCGGAGGCGGCAGCACTGCGCTGAGTCACGCATATACGCGTCATCTCGCGAGACGCGAGATGACGCACATTGCCGGCCGCGCATGCGCAGTTCGGGCCGGCATTTCGTTAAGGGGGGTCGCGTCATCAGCTTGCCAGCCAATGATCGCGGCTGGCAAGCTGATGATTTTTAAAAAATCCAATGAGAAGCCAGATAACAGATCATATTAGTAAATATGATCTGTTATATGGCTGCCCTGCTCCTCTGCTGGTCCTTTTCGTTGGTTGGATCCAGCAGAGGAGCAGGCTTCACAGTGAGTAGCACCAACAGTACATACTTAGCCCCAGATCACCCCCTGCACCCCAATTAACCCTTTGATCACCCCTTTGATCGCCCCTGTCAATCACTAGTGAAAGGAAAAAAGTGATCAGTGCAAACTGTCACTTTTTTTTTTCACTGGTATTGACCGTTAGGTTTTAGGATAGTTTAGGCCCTTGGTTAGGTAGTTTAGGGATCGGTTAGCGCCCAGCCCACCGCACCGCAGTCACTGATTCGCTGATTAGCGTATCGCTAATCAGCATTTGTACTTTTATAGTATCTGGAAGTGATCAAAACTGATCACGGTCAGATCTATAATTGTATTAGTGTCACTTTAGTTCTCCCTCCACCCAAAACGCAGTGTTTGCCCGATCAGGCCTGATCGGTCACCCACACGTGCGTTCGCCCACACCCGCCCCACCACAGTGACAAATTTTTTTTTTGATCACTGCACATTCACTTTACACGCGCTGCGGCGATAAAAAAATCAGTTTTGATATTTTTTATCAACCGCAGCGGCCTCTGGTACTTCGCTAGCCTCCCCTTTGTAAGACAGGCTTGCTTTTTTTCTTGGGTAGTCTCAGGGAATACCCCTAAATTTAGTTGCCCAAATGTCAAACAGGGGGTATTCTTCTGAAGAGGCCTACAGGCTTCTGACCCAGTCGGATGAGGAATGGGAACCCTCATCTGATGAATCTAGCGGGCCAGAATACGAACCTGTAGAAAGCAGTGGCTCTCTGACCCAAAGTTCGGACGAGGAGGCTGAGGTCCCTGATAGCACCAGGCGTACCCGGCCCTGTGAAGCTAGACCACAGGTTGCGCAGGATCCGCTTCAAGAGCAGCAAAGTGGGGCAAGTGCTGTCGGATTACGTGGTGAGGCATACACCAGCAGCGCAGCCCTCCCTGGACCTAGTACCAGCTCTGCCGTACAACCTGGTGAAGTGGCGAGCACCAGAAGGGCAGTTGAAGCTGGTATGGTGGCACGAGCAGTAGTGACCCCGTCGCAGCTACCACAAAGACGTGCCCGTAGAGCCCCTAGAATCCCTGAGGTGCTAGCAAACCCTGATTGGCAGTCCCCAACTTCAGCGGCACCTGTAGTTTTCCCTTTCACTGCCTAGTCTGGAGTTCGGGTTGAGACAGCTCAGATCGGTTCGGCCCTGGGATTTTTTTAGCTGTTCTTGACTGCGGAGCTCTTAGACATAGTTGTGGCCGAAACAAACAGGTATGCCACACAATTTATAACCGCCAACCCGGGAAGCTATTATGCCCAGCCTTTCCGGTGGAAACCAGTCCAAGTTTCCGAAATTAAAACTTTTCTGGGCCTTCTCCTCAACATGGGTCTAACTAAAAAGCATGAATTGCGGTCATATTGGTCCACGAACCCAATTCATCACATGCCCATGTTCTCTGCTGCTATGTCCAGGGCACGTTTTGAACACCGCCTCCCGTCCCAGAGGCCACCCTGCTTTTGATCGGCTCCACAAAATTCGGCCCCTCATAGACCACTTCAACCTGAAATTTGCAGATTTGTATACCCCAGAGCAAAACATCTGCGTAGACGAGTCCCTGATACATTTTACCGGGTGCCTTGGCTTCAAACAATACATCCCAAGCAAGTGCGCCCGGTATGGGGTCAAATTGTATAAGCTCTGTGAAAGGGCAACAGGCTATACCCACAAATTTCGGATCTATGAGGGAAAAGATCAGACCCTGGAGCCGGTCGGTTGCCCTGACTACCTGGGGAGCAGTGGGAAGACAGTCTGGGACTTGGTGTCGCCCTTATTCGGCAAGGGGTACCATCTTTATGTGGACAATTTCTACACAAGTGTGACCCTCTTTAGGCATTTGTTTCTAGAACGGATTGGCGCCTGTGGCACCGCGCGAACTAGTCGCGCGGGCTTCCCCCAACGGCTCGTTACCACCCGTCTTGCAAGGGGGCAGAGGGCCGCATTGTGTAACGAAGAACTGCTTGCGGTGAAATGGAGAGACAAGCGTGACGTTTACATGCTCTCCTCCATTCACGCAGACACGACAATACAAATTGAGCGAGCAACCCGTGTCTTTGAAAAGCCCCTCTCAGTCCACGACTATAACCTTCACATGGGAGGGGTGGACTTCAATGACCAGATGTTGTCTCCGTATTTAGTTTCCCGCAGAACCAGACGCTGGTATAAGAAGGTGTCTGTATATTTAATTCAATTGGCTCTGCATAATAGTTTTGTTCTCTACAGTAAGGCTGGGAGAACTGGATCCTTCCTCAAATTTCAGGAAGAGATCATCGAGAACATCCTGTACCCAGGAGGTTCCGTGGCCCCATCCACCAGTGTACTTAGCCGTCTACACGAGCGACATTTCCCCAATGTCGTTCCTGGTACCTCAACCCAACCGTCACCCCGAAAAAGATGTCGTGTCTGTAGCAGGAGTGGAATAAGGCGTGACACCTGCTATTTCTGTCCTGACTGTCCTGACCACCCTGCCCTATGCTTTGGAGAGTGTTTCCGGAAGTACCACACACAGGTACACCTAGCATAGGGATCATCTCACCAGGACAGGCACACAGGGCTATTAGGGCCCATTCACTCACAGCTGCTGCAAACCTCTCCTTTCACCTGGGACAAAGTGCATAACGCACTTCGCCACATCTTTGGGCGATTTGCGCTTTGCACATTGACCCATGGGGAAGGAGAGGTTTGTTCTATAAAGGTAAAAAAAAAAAAAAAACTGTAAGCAAAAAGGTTAATGTTTAGTTCAAAAAGTTAAAGTTTATATATTCTGTTCCAAAGTTAATAAAATTATTGCGTTGCGGCCTGGTTTTTTCTTTTTTTTTTTTTTACCTTCCAGGTGGACCAACAGATCGACTAGCTGCAGCACTGATGTGCATTCTGACAGAAGCATTGCGCTGCTGTCAGATTACACGCAAGTCGGTGTATGCGGCGCTGCAAGACGAGATTTCTACTCTGCAGTAAAAGATACGTTTGCCAAGGCATACGAGCTGAGGAGGAGGCGGCGTTCCTATGCTTTGGCAAACACTTTGTATATAAAAAAAATATATAAAAATCCCGGCAATGATTTATTCATCCACATCGATTGATGCGAATGGAGAAATCTGGTTTGCCAGGGCATACGAGCTAAGTGGGTATGGATGTTGGGCGGAGCTCCTATGTCCTGGCAGACGCCTTTCCCCTCCTTTTTTTTTTTTTTTGGCAGAGATTTTTTCATCCACATTGATCGATGCAAATTAAGAAATCTGTGCCGTTAATTTTTTTCTTTCAGCCCAGAGGCTGAATGGAAAAAAAAATCTCATTACCTGTATGCTCAATATAAGGAGAATAGCAGAAACTCCTAATGCTGGCCATACATGTAATGATTGCGGAGACCCTCAAATGCCAGGGCAGTACAAACACCCCACAACTGACACCATTTTGGAAAGAAGACACCCCAAGGTATTTGCTGAGGGGCATATTGAGTCCATGAAAGATTTACATTTTTGTCCTAAGTTAGCGGAAAGTGCGACTTTGTGAGAGAAAAAAAAAAAAATCAATTTCCGCTAACTTATGCCAAAAAAAAAAATTTCTATGAACTTGCCATGCCACTCATTGAATACCTTGGGGTGTCTTCTTTCCAAAGTGGGGTCACATGTGGGGTATTTATACTGCCCTGGCTTTTTAGGGGCCCTAAAGCGTGAGAAGAAGTCTGGGATCCAAATGTCTAAAAATGCCCTCCTAAAAGGAATTTGGGCACCTTTGCGCATCTAGGCTGCAAAAAAGTGTTACACATGTGGTATCGCCGTACTCAGGAGAAGTTGGGTAATGTGTTTTGGGGTGTCATTTTACATATACCCATGCTGGGTGAGATAAATATCTTGGTCAAATGCCAACTTTGTATAAAAAAATTGGAAAAGTTGTCTTTTGCCAAGATATTTCTCTCACCCAGCATGGGTATATGTAAAATGACACCCCAAAACACATTCCCCAACTTCTCCTGAGTACGGCGATACCAGATGTGTGACACTTTTTTGCAGCCTAGGTGGGCTAAGGGACCCACATTCCAAAGTGCACCTTTTGGATTTCGCCGGTCATTTTTTACAGATTTTGATTGCAAACTACTTCTCACACATATGGGCCCCTAAATTGCCAGGGCAGTATAACTACGCCACAAGTGACCCCATTTTGGAAAGAAGACACCCAAAGGAATTCCGTGAGGGGCATGGCGAGTTCCTAGAATTTTTATTTTTTGTCGCAAGTTAGTGGAATATGAGACTTTGTAAGAAAAAAAAAAAAAAAAAAAGAATCATCATTTTCCGCTAACTTGTGACAAAAAATAAAAAGTTCTATGAACTCACTATGCCCATCAGCGAATACCTTAGGGTGTCTACTTTCCGAAATGGGGTCATTTGTGGGTTTTTCTGCTGTTTGGGCATTGTAGAACCTCAGGAAACATGACAGGTGCTCAGAAAGTCAGAGCTGCTTCAAAAAGCGGAAATTCACATTTTTGTACCATAGTTTGTAAACGCTATAACTTTACCCAACTTTTTTGCCCAAACATTTTTTTTTTTATCAAAGACATGTAGAACAATACATTTAGCGGAAAAAAATTATATGGATGTCGTTTTTTTTGCAAAATTTTACAACTGAAAGTGAAAAATGTCATTTTTTTGCTAAAAAATCGTTACATTTTGATTAATAACAAAAACAGTAAAAATGTCAGCAGCAATAAAATACCACCAAATGAAAGCTCTATTAGTAAGAAGAAAAGGAGGTAAAATTCATTTGGGTGGTAAGTTGCATGACCGAGCGATAAACGGTGAAAGTAGTGTAGTGCAGAAGTGTAAAAAGTGGCCTGGTCATTAAGGGGGTTTTAGCTAGCGGGGTTGAAGTGGTTAAACTATATATAAATATATATATATATATATATATATATATATATAAAAAAAACATATATTTATGTATTGTTTAATAAAGTAATTTTTATGACGATTATGCGGACTAGCAATTTTTGTAGGTTTAATTTTCTGGAATTTACCCTAGTACTAAATCCGGGTTTTGTCCGAATTATTGAATGTGTGAAAACAGCAATAAATGTTACACAAAATCACAGTGGGCCTTTCCTAAAATTCCCGCCCTTGCCTAGGCACCTGGAACATTTCCTCTATAGTGAGAACGCACCCAACATGGAACATCTCCAGGGTGACAGCTACATGTGTGAAAGGCCAACTCTGAACCCTGATATTTTTTAAATATTAATAAGTTTAGGTGTGAAAAAAGCTTATGTCAGCGTCAGTCAGACATCATTTACTATTACTGTCACTACATTCCAAAGCTTGGGGAGGGGAAAAAAATAATGAAAAATGAATGAAAAGAGATAACAAGTTTTCCTAAAAAGTATGACTCCTAGGAGGCTATAGGGGGTAATTTACCAACTTTCAGGGCACTTGGAGCAACTTCAGTTCAGCTCGAATCGATTCTGATCCGAACCAAACTTTTTGAAAAATTCAGGAAACCAGAGCCAAAAACAAATCTTGACTGGTTTTCTCATCTTTAGGCCTCTTGCACAGTACTGCGCCACGCATATGGCGGGTCCGCAATACACCAGCATCGGCCCGTGTGCACTCTGCATCACGGATGCGGACCCATTCACTGGAATGGGTCCGCAATGACGGAGATTCTGTTCATGCCTCCGTACAGCAAAAAAAATACAGTAGAACTTGTTCTATTTTTTGCAGTGAGGACGGATCACGGACCCATTAAAGTTGAATGGCTTTCGATCCATCCCGGCTGCCACACGGACATTGCTCGTGCTTTGGGGACTGCAAATTGCAGTCCCCAATTCATGGAATGGATGCACAACATTCTTGTGCAAGAGGCCTTAGTCAGGAACCTTTTACTTGTTCCTGTCTTATGTAAAGGTGCCGCTGACCACCAAACGAGAGAGCAGGCATGGTGGCATCTTTCAATTAGCACATAAAATCACTTTTGACAGCAGAACAATGTCCTGTGTAATGAGAGATGTGCTGCTGGCAATTGAATCCGTATGGAGAGAGTTATCATTAACAATCATTTGCTCCGATATAGATGGGATGATTGATAACCCCTGCCCAACCATCAAGTAATGATCAGCAATGAATTGTTCATTCTCAATTATATATTATTATATCTCAACTTCTAACTCTTCCAGATCCAATCAAACCACAGATTTCTTATCTGCTGGATGACTCTGAAAATAAGCAGCTCCTAATAATCTGCTCGGCACCAGAACCTCCAGAGGAATGCAGAGTGAAGCGCTTTTTACTGTATTCAGGGACGGTGGCAATTAGAGATTTGTCTGCCATAGAAGGTTCTCCAAAGGTGACCTTCACAGTTTCCAACCTTACAGCAGAGTACAGATGTTCTTATGTTTTAGAGGTAAAAGATCAACTTCTTCAGATCATTAAATCACCACGCAGTAATAAAATTACACCTACAATACCTGAAGGTAAGTGGAAAATAAATCAGGGGTTCTTAGCCTTCTTTTGTGTCACAGATCCTTTGTCAGTTTGGTGAGGGTTGGCCACATATAACATTTTGATCTTTTAGTAATAACCAGGGGCGGACTGGGAACTAAAAGTGGCCCTGAGTCCAACTTGATGGAAGGCAGGGCCAGCATTACCATATTGTGGCAAATTATACCACCCCAACAGAGCCAAACACCACAGTCCATCACAAAATACTCCCAGCAGCACAAAATACATTCTCAAAAACTTTCACTGGCCAGCCACGAGAAGGGCCCAGGTGGCTCCCTGGGCATCGGCCCACCGGGAAATTTCCCTATAAGGTCTATGTCCAGTCCACCCCTGGTAATAACTGTAATATGTCTATAAGTAGCAGAAAGGCCTTGTGTTCGACTCTATATCTAGGGTCACAGCGGATGGTGGCAACACCCTACTATACTGTATCCCGGCAGGTGTTGTGTGTGGGTGCACCGCTAATTAAACAGTGTCTGGAAGCCAAGGAAACTGGATAACTCATTGGTATTTGTGCACAAAGTGTGGCACTTTTCTTTTGGTTCCTTCTGCAATAAAACAGCAGTCTCACAAGGCACGCCTGTGGGAGAGATTTATCAAACTGGTGTAAAGTAGAACTGGCTTAGTTGCCCCTAGCAACCAATCAGATTTCACCTTTCATTTTTTACAGCTCCTTTTGAAAATGAAAGGTAGAATCTGATTAGTTACTATGGGCAACTAAGCCAGTTCTACTTTACACCAGTTTGATAAATTTCCTCCTGTATTTCTAATGCAGACTGATAGCTTCTTTATTTCTCAGTATATGGCTGGTACTTGTACACTTCATTCCAAGATAGTTATCACAGGTGCTCTGGATTGTCTGGCAATCTCAGTTACTTAGGTTTGTATAGCTTTATTTAGCTCACTGTTCCAGCAGGTCTAAGTTTATAAAGGGTTGTCCAGCCATCACTAAGTGATAGGCCTATTTTAAGGATAGGTCATCATTAGCTGACTGGCTGTGGTGGCACCCCCACCGATCAACTGTTTGGCTGTAGCTCCATCATTGCAAATCAGCGTTAGAGCTATAGTATACCTAAACATTTGATCGGCGGAGATGCAGGGTGTCGAGCCCCCACCAATCAACTAGTAATGGCCTATCCTGAGGATAAGCCATCATTTAGTAAAAATTATGCTTCCTCCACTCTATAGTGGATCTGTAATTAGGCATAGATTCACAGGTAGGGCTGTCACCTTACCCAACAGAAAATACCAGCCAAGTTTATATGGGTAAAAAGTGTATGCAATTTTGGGGGCACAGCTTAATATAGGGTGTTATTTAACTCCAGTGGTTTGATCATAGAGTATTTTTACATACATTTTTTTTTTATAAGAGTGACTCTTCTGCTTTTGTGGAACACTTGGAACATAAAACTGACTAATGTACATTGTATTCCCATTCATGACCTGCCATGTGTCCTGATAGGACTTTTCAATTTACTGTTGAGTAGACAGACCTCTTCTCAAAGCAGCTTGCCTCCGTAGGGAATGTTTGTAAAGCTTTCCATACATGGCCTTGTAAGTTACCTATGGTCACAATGCCTTATGCCTTAACTTCAAGAGCAGAGAATCTCTTATAAATCTTTAATGGTTGTCCGCAGAACCAAAAGACTATTCTCAGTTTACTAGATTTTCCTCAGATGCTCCAGATATCAGATTGCTTTGTATAATGCAGCTCAATTCAGTGAAGCCACAGACTTAGTGGTGGGCCATTGTTTACACTTGTACAATTTTCCAAGATCCATTTTAAGAGTTTATGTAACCACAGACCTTGCGTGGAGACCAAACTTCTGCTTGTGTATGGGAATGTAGATATTACGATGAGCGCTCCGGGTCCCCTGCTGGCCTCGGAGCGCTCATAGCGTATGCCCCCAGGCAGCACTCCAGTGACTCGGCGTGTGCGTCCTTGCTCTCTTGGGCGCGCGCGCGCCGGGACTCTTAGATTCAAAGGGCCAGTGCACCAGTGATTGGTGCCTGGTCCAAAGGGGTTATTAAGGGTTAAGGTTTGTGAGAGGCAGTGCTGACTTAATTAGGCTGCACCTGTGCACTGCCCATTTATACCTTCTCCTCCCACAGCTTTCTGCCGGATCTTTGTGCCTTGTGCCTCAGAGAAAGCGTTCCCTACTGTGTTAGTTTGCCTTGCCCGTTGCCGAACCCGTCGCTACCGTCTACTCGCCTTTGAACCTTTGCCGCCTGCCCTGACCTCTGCTACGTCCGACTACGCTCCTGCCTTCTCCCTGTGTACCATGCCTTATCAGCTGCCAGAGAGGTCGAGTTGTTACTAGGGGACACGACCTGGTAGTTACCGCCGCAGCAAATCCATCCCGCTTTGCGGCGGGCTCTGGTGAAGACCAGTAACTGCTTAGAACCGGTCCTTTAGTACAACCCGCGCCATCTCCTCTCTGGTCCAGAGGATCCACTACCTGTCCTGCCGGTACGTGACAGTAAGATCCAGCCATGGATCCCGCTGATGTTCCCCTGCCAAGCCTAGCGGACCTTACCACTATTGTGGCCCAGCAGGGTCAACAGCTGGCCCAGTTGACCGCTATGTTGCAGCAGCTCCTGCCTTCTCAGCAACAGCCAGCTCCTCCGTCTGCTCCTGCTGCATCACCTCCGCCTGCAGTTGCCACCGGTTCCAGAATCCGTTTGTCCCTACCAGACAAATATGACGGAGATCTTAAGCAGTGCCGTGGGTTCTTGTCGCAGTGCTCTCTCCACCTCGAGCTCTGTCCGACCAATTTCCTTCTGAGCAAGCCAAGGTAGCCTTTATTCTCAGTTTACTGTCCGGGAAGGCACTGGCCTGGGCTACACCACTATGGGACCGCGCAGATCCTGCCACCGCTTCTGTCCAGAGCTTCTGCCTAGAGTTCCGGAATGTTTTTGAGGAGCCTGCCCGGGTTACCTCCGCAGAGACTGCCTTACTAAATTTGACCCAAGGAGGTTCTTCCGTGGGTGACTATGCCATTCAGTTCCGCTCCCTGGCCTCTGTGCTGAACTGGAACAATGAAGCCCTTTGCGCCACCTTCAAGAAGGGACTTAACAGTGAAGTAAAGGACGTTCTGGCTGCACGTGAGCTTCCTTCCACTCTTAGTGACCTCATCTTGCTGGCCACTAGGATAGACAAACATTTCGCCGAAAGACAAGAGGAACTCCTCCTTGAAAAGGAAAAAGCTCGTCCTAGACGCTTTCCTCGTCTGGCTCCCATTTTTCTGCGTCCACCTCAACGCCGTGGAAGCCATGCAGGTGGATCGGTCACGCCTGACTCCGCAAGAACGAAGCCGCCGCAGAAACGAGAACCTGTGTCTGTACTGTGCCAGTACCGGGCACTTCCTTAGAGATTGTCCTCTCCGTCCACCACGTTCGGGAAACGCTCGCACCTAGTAAACGTGGGAGAGGCGTTGCTAGGTGTGGATTCTTCCTCTCCACGTCTCATCATACCCGTGCAGTTGATCATCTCTTCCAAGTCCTCTTTCTCCGCAGCCGCCTTCTTGGATTCCGGTTCAGCTGGCAACTTCATTCACGCCTCCCTGGTTGACAAGTACCGTATTCCAATAATCCGTCTACCCAAGCCGTTGTTCATCTCTACTGTTAACGGTGAGAGACTCTCTGCCACCGTGCAGTTCCGTACCCAGCCTCTGCAGATGGACATCGGAATATTTCATACCGAGACCATAGAGTTCTTTGTCCTTCCTTCTGTTGCTCCGAACTCCTCCTGGGTCTGCCGTGGCTTCAACGTCATAGTCCTGTCCTGAATTGGTCCACCGGTGAGATCCTGCATTGGGGTTCCTCCTGTTCGGACCGCTGTCTCAAGCCTGCTCTGGTCAAACAGAACCCGCAAGTTTCTCCGCCTTCTGGGCTGCCCAAGGCCCAAGCCATACCATTCTTTCGTGGATATCTTCTGCAAGAAACAAGCTGAGGTCCTTCCTCCTCACCGATCCTATGATTGCCCGATCGACCTGATACCCAGTTCTACTCCACCTCGGGGCAGAATTTATCCTCTCTCACCTCCTGAGACTCTTGCCATGTCCGACTATATACGTGAGAACCTACAGAGAGGATTCATAAGAAAATCTTCTTCTCCTGCTGGGGCCGTTTTTTTCTTTCGTGACAAAAAAAGACGGCTCCCTTCGCCCCTGCATTGACTACAGAGGTCTTAATAAAATTACCATCAAGAACCGTTACCCTCTGCCTCTAATCTCTGAGCTATTTGATCGTCTCCGAGGGGCTAAGATCTTCACTAAATTGGACCTTAGAGGGGCCTATAATCTGATCCGTATCCGTGAGGGAGACGAATGGAAGACCACCTTTAACACAAGGGACGGCCATTTTGAGTATTTGGTGATGCCCTTCGGCCTCTGCAACGCACCTGCTGTCTTCCAGGAATTCGTCAATGATATTTTCAGGGACTTACTTTACACCTGCGTGGTCGTATACCTGGATGATAGCCTCATCTTTTCCTCCAATTTGGATCAACACAGGGTCCATGTGCAACAAGTTCTTACTCGTCTTAGGAGAAATCGCCTGTACGCTAAACTTGAAAAATGTCTTTTTGAACGGACCTCACTGCCTTTCCTGGGATACATTATCTCAGCCAAAGGACTTCAAATGGACCCAGCCAAGCTCTCGGCGGTTCTGGATTGGCCACGCCCCTCTGGTCTCCGAGCCATACAAAGATTTCTGGGCTTTGCGAATTACTACAGGCAATTCATCCCTCACTATTCCACTCTGGTAGCTCCTATCGTGGCCCTCACATGAAAAGGAGCTAACCCCAAATCCTGGCCTTCCCAAGCCGAGGAAGCCTTCTAGTCCCTGAAATCCGCCTTTGCCTCTGCACCCGTTCTCTCTAGACCAGATTCCACCAAGCCTTTCTCTCTTGAAGTGGATGCCTCCTCGGTGGGAGCCGGAGCTGACCTCACCCAGAAGTCTTCCCGGGGCAAGATTTCAACTTGTGGCTTCTTTTCAAAAACATTCTCATCCGCAGAGAGAAATTACTCCATTGGGGACAGGGAACTGCTGGCTATTAAATTGGCACTGGAGGAATGGAGACATTTACTCGAGGGCGCCACACATCCTGTGTACATCTTCATGGACCACAAGAACCTGGCTTATCTCCAGTCTGCTCAGAGATTAAATCCCCGTCAGGCTCGTTGGTCTCTGTTCTTCGCCCGCTTTAATTTTGAGATCCATTTCCGTCCGGCTTGTAAGAACATTAGGGCAGATGCTCTGTCTAGTTCCTCTGATGTGGTGGGCGACGAGTTAACACCTCGATATATTATCCCTCCAGAACGCCTTATTACAGTCGCTCCCGTGGACCTGCGCCTTCTTCCTCCTGGCAAATCCTATGTACCTCCACGTCAGCGGCTGCGAATTCTCAAGTGGGGCCACGCCTCCCCTTTTGCCGGTCATCCAAGAGTGCTAAAGTCTCTCCAACTAATCTCCCAAAGGCACTGGTGGCCTTCTCTGGAGAAAGATGTCTCGGACTTCGTCCAGGCCTGTATGATTTGCGCCCGGGATAAATCGCCTCACCAGAAACCAGCGGGTCTCCTCTTGCCTCTACCTGTTCCTGAAGTTCCCTGGTCTCACATCGCCATGGACTTTATTACAGATCTTCCCTCCTCCCATGGCAAGTCCGTTATTTGGGTCGTGGTGGATCGCTTCTCCAAGATTTGTACCCCTGCTTCTCCACTTTGTACCCCTGCCCAGTCTACCCTCTTCACCCATGTTGGCCAAACAATTTTTCCAACACATCTTCCGTCTCCATGGCCTTCCCAAACATATTGTCTCGGATCGTGGGGTACAATTCGTCTCCAAATTCTGGAGGGCTCTATGTGCTCAGCTCGGGATCAAATTGGACTTTTCTTCTTCGTACCATCCTCAGTCTAACGGCCAAGTAGAACGGGTGAACCAAATTTTGGGTGACTATCTGCGTCACTTTGTATCCTCACACCATGACGACTGGGCTGATCTACTTCCCTGGGCGGAGTTCTCTTACAACAACAAACAATCCTCTGCCTCTAACAAGTCTCCTTTCTTTGTAGTTTTTGGCCGTCATCCTCTTCCACCTCTGCCGCAGTCTCCCACTCCTTCTTCTGTACCTGCCGTTGACAGTCTTGTACAGGATTTTTCCTCCATCTGGCGAGAAACCCACGCTGCTCTCCTCAAGGCTTCCGCCCGTATAAAGGTTCAAGCTGACAAGAGACGCAGATGTCCTCTGGAATTTCGCCCCGGGTGACAAGGTGTGGCTCTCCTCTAGGTACATCCGATTTAGGGTCCCAAGTTACAAGTTGGGCCCTCGTTTCTTGGGACCCTATAAAATCAAGAGTCGTATCAATCAAGTGGTTAATGAAACAGAGAATGTCGCACAAAAATGAGGTGGAGAACCAACAGGGGTGCACCCACTTAACAGACAACACCCAGTCAATCAAGTTTCTTATCAGCTCCATCTTCCACCCTCCCTCCGAATCCATAACTCCTTCCATGTCTCCCTTCTTAAACCTGCTGTCTTTAACCGTTTTTCTCCCAAGCTTGTTTCTCCCACCCCTGTCGCCGGTACCTCCGATATATTCTCTGTCAAGAAGATCTTGGCGACCAAGATCTCACGGGGGCAAAGATTTTTTTGGGTCGACTGGGAGGGCTGCGGTCCTGAGGAGAGGTCATGGGAGTCGGAGGAGAACATCCTGGACTGCAGTCTCATCCGCAAGTTCTTCGGTACCAAAAAGGGAGGGAGACCAAAGGGGGGGGTACTGTTACGCTGAGCGCTCCGGGTCCCCTGCTGGCCTCGGAGCTCTCACAGCGTATGCCCCCAGGCAGCACTCCAGTGTCTCGGCGTGTGCGTCCTCGCTCTCTAGGGCGCACGCGCGCCGGGACTCTTAGATTCAAAGGGCCAGTGCACCAGTGATTGGTGCCTGGTCCAAAGGGGTTATTAAGGGTTAAGGGTAGTGAGAGGCAGTGCTGACTTAATTAGGCTGCACCTGTGCACTGCCCATGTATACCTTCTCCTCCCACAGCTTTCTGCCGGATCTTTGTGCCTTGTGCCTCAGAGAAAGCGTTCCCTACTATGTTAGTTTGCCTTGCCTGTTGCCGAACCTGTCGCTACCGTCTACTCACCTTTGAACCTTTGCCGCCTGCCCTGACCTCTGCTACGTCCGACTACGCTCTTGCCTTCTCCCTGTGTACCACGCCTTATCAGCTGCCAGAGAGGTCGAGTTGTTACTAGGGGACACGACCTGGTGTAGTTACCGCCGCAGCAAATCCATCCCGCTTTGCGGCGGGCTCTGGTGAAGACCAGTAACTGCTTAGAACCGGTCCTTTAGTACAACCCGCACCATCACCTGTCCTGCCGGTACGTGACAGTAGAATGTCCACTACTGCTTTACTTTAATTCAGAATTTATGTTTGTTATATTGCTAATTCATCTAGAGCAGGGATGCCTAACCTTCGGCCCTCCAGCTGTAGCAAGGCGACAACTTCCATCATGCCTGGACAACCTACAGCTATCATGGCATGCTAGGAGTTGCAGTTTTGCAACAGCTAAAGGGCTGTAGGTTGGGCATCCCTGATCTAGAGTATAGCAAGGTATTGTGTTTACTAGGTTACAGAATTTACTGTGACTTTTACATTTTACCATAATGGACTATTAAGATCCTGGACCCATTATTATGTCATAAATTCTATCAATCAGCAGGGGAGCGGAGAGCATTATTGATGATGTGAAAACAGGTCACATAGTGGTTGCAGTGACCGGGATGCAGGTGTGCATGTAAGTGTGGTGGCACGATGGGTGTAGTAGTTGGTACTCGCAGTTTAGCAGAGCTCCGTGGGCAGTGATGGGATGGAAGGTTCCAGATTCCTTCGGGGCACTCTCTGGGTTATAGGGGTTCTCTTGCCAAATGGTGGTATGGGTTTTAAGTGCAGGGAAGGCAGGCCCCCTGATGTCTTCATGATGCCAGAACCCACCCTTGAGGTACAATAGGTAGAATAATATAGAGAATAGTCCAGTTGAATGAAATAAGTCAACATTTACTGAGAATCATTTGCCTTGAGATAGATGCACAAATTCATTGCCATGGAAGAGATAGTTGTAATCCATACAAGAACAATTCAAAGGCAGGTTGATGCTACACTCTAGTATGACAGGCTTGGGTCGGCAAATCCAGTATTCTGGTCACAATAATGTTCCTTTAACTTCAGGCGGCCTCTTACTACTTCCAGGTGTAGAGTATACTCTTTAGACTTCTCCAATACTGTCCATAGAGGAATGTGGCTCCAAATACAGTTTTGCCCTTAACTGTAGAACGCGGACAGGCACCTTGGCTAATCCTGCTTTCACTGAATGCTAGCAGAGTCCATAAACTGAATAATCATTCTCCCCTCTACCAGGTTTTACACCGGATCACTTCTCTGCACACAACTCAGGGGGGTTGCTACTTGTCAGCTGAATCTTGTTAAAGCTTTCTTTTACCAGAGGCTTCTGCAGGCCCAGCCCTAACCTTGGTTGCCCGGCTTCTCTGTCTGACTCTACGGTCCCCTCTATTACCAACTCTGGACTTCAGGACACATTACTCTCCTTGAACTGCCTCTCTGTGATCTGGTCTAGACTAAACTACCACACATCCTCACATCACTAGGGGTGACTAGTGTATCTACATGTAAGATGCAACAGCCTGTTATAGGAACTTGCAGCTCAATATACAGCATTACATTGCAGTTAGCACAATGGACATCCTGCAGATACCCTTATGTATACAGGGCCCTACTACTGTTACAGAGTGGGACACAGCATGGTTACCTACTACTGGCTTCAGCATGGATAGGGGCACACAAAGCCCATTTTAGACTGCAATAATTTTTTTGATTTATAGAAATGTAATACATAAAATGAATATCGCAAATCTTTTATTTTAAGTATGATATATAAGTCTTGCATGTGCATTCATGTAAAAGGGATCTGAAGAATACCTAGGTTTTGTAACAAAACCAATACATGGAAGAAACTTTTCTATTTTTCTGAAATTATTCAAATTTGTTTTTGGATCATCTAGATAAAAAAAGAACAGAAAGTACGGAAGGTGGTGAGTATGAAACTTTTCAGACAAAACTGAGTTGATGCACAATTGATCCCAACATAAAATACAATGGTATCTTAGATTATAATACCGTATTTAAATTAGAGTAATTGCCAAATCTCATTAACTGCAATCATATTCTTCTTTTATACCAATAAAATATGTACAAACAAGAAATAATAAAGGGAGTATGGAGACAGCACGTCCTTTCTGTGAGGTTTATTCCAGATGCGACCTTTCGGCTAACAAGTCTTTTTACAAACATGCTTACACCCAGTGAATGTGAGATTTAAATAGGCAAGTGATGACATCACAAAAAGGAGCCAGTCAGTCGTCTGGTACCATCATGACATCATCAGTGTGAGACCAAGTCATGTGATCAAGTCATGTGATGATGTGTCAACAATAGTGTCAAAGATTGCGGACACCATAATACATATAAGACATGTTGTAATCAGCAAAGTTATAAATAATTCATGGCATGTTAATCCCTGCTTATTGATATGATTAGAGGAACATATTATCATCAATGCAGAAATAGAATCACTATAGTGTCAAATTCATGTAGAACATATGAGTAGAGAGCACTGGTCAGTTATGGTGGAGATCATACCTGAGAGCCATACTGTACAGATGTGCAACTGCATGGAGCAGGCCGGGATGTAGCTGAACATGCTGTGCTTCAATAGAATTAAAAAAAAGCAGTGAATTGTGAGCTCCTCAGGCAGAGAGTTCCATAGTCTCACTGCTCTTACTGCAAAGAATTATCTTCTATGTTTGTGCAGAAACCATCTTTCCTTTAGACCATGCGTCAGCAACCTTCGGCACTCCAGCAAACGGTTGGTTCGCAATATACGGGCAGCGGCCATCTGCACTCCGTGTTGTGGAACGGAGGCACAGAACAGAAACCCACAGAAGCACTATGAAGCGTCTCTGTGAGCTTTCAGGTCTGTGCCTCTGCACCTCAAAAAATGGGAAATGTCCTATTTTTCGCTGTATCTTGCGGCAATGGGTCAGTGGGTCAAGTGAATGGGTCCGCATCACGGAGGGCACACGGCTGGTTCCCGTGCATTGCAGACTGCCATTTGTGGTCTGCAGCACGAGCATGGAGCCCACACGTTCGTCTGAATGAGCCCTAATTGGAATAAACCTTTCTATTTCCTTAGAATCACTGTCTTTTTTTTCTTGGATTTTCTAGATGAAAAAGAAACAATAGATACCAAGCGTGGTGAGTATTAATCAGCAAACATTGAGAACTGATGACAAAATTATATTATTGTAATGTACAAAGGCATTTCTTCTTTTATGCAGATCATGTGGATGACTTGGAAAGCAAAAGATCACCAGGTACAGATGAGCGAATTTCTTGAAATTTGTTTTGGGTCCGAATTGAACAAATCAGTCAGCAAATGGACTGCATTCAACTCCTTTCAAACTCTAACGCCAAGACAGCATTAGTAAAGTCAAAGAGAGGTGGACCAGGAATTTAAAGTGGTCCTAGAAAAAAAGAAGTGTCCCATGCTGTAGGCGTAACCAAACTGACAGAAGGTGGGAGAACACAATTAGGCAGGGACAACAGAAGTAGTCAGGGCCTGCGATACTGTAGTGTAGCACAAAATACTGCCCCCAGCGAAACCAAATACCACAGTGCAGCACAAAGCACTGCTTCCACAGAAACAAATACCACAGTGCAGCACAAAGCACTGCCTCCACAGAAACACATACCACAGTGCAGCACAATTCCTGCCTCAGCAGAAGCTGGTAGGGCTAGTAGTAGTGGCAGCAAAGGCAATAGACGCTGCAGTATGGAATACTACTGTATGGAACCTGATGGGCTTAGCGGGAGATGTGTGACCGTGTAAGGGTAGTGGTAGGGACAACAGAAGCAATACAATAAGGGATATGATGGTCAGGCAGACCGTGGCAGTGGCATCATTAGAACAGTGATAAATAGCCAGTCTTCACTGACAATAATGGCAGATCTACTCATTGACATCAACTGGAGGTGTGTGAAAATCCTTATAGATTCATACAAGTGTAATGTTTGTCCACCTTTGTGTGATGACGCCACCTGTCTTGTTGAATTCCCAGAAGATCAGAAACAGGAAACAATTTGGGTGGAGACAGCAAGTCGTCAAGTGAAGCTTTATTCCAGATGCATTGAGGGCTATAATAAATCAAGCAGTGCTGAATAATTCATGCAGAAAGGTTAAACTTAATAAACCTGTGATTTTTATTTTTTTTAACCTATGTAACTTTCTTGACAAGACATTGCACATTTTCATTGTTATTTACCATGGTTATTTTCAGAAATTTTGATTCCTGTTGTTGCCACTGTTTGTGGATTCCTTGCTCTGATCCTGATACTAATCATTGTGGTTTACATCAGGAGAAAAAATAGTAAGTAATGAATATTGATAGTACTATGATTTTATCATGTGATAATTATGACACAAGGTTTTGGGGAATACATATATTCCACCCTTGCTCAATGTCACTCTTAGGCCTCATGCACACGACAGTATTTTGTTTCCGTGTCCGTTCCGTTTTTTTTGCGGATAGGATGTGGACCCATTCATTTCAGCAGATCACTATTCACACAGCATGATCTGCCGCCCAGAAACAATGATTAAGGAGTCTACACTAACAATCATTTCACCCGATGACAAGCGTTTTGCTTCTTCATTGGATAATCTGTGTATGGCACCTTTAAATGGGCAGATTATCGAGAACAAGTGTTCGTACAAACATTAACGCTGGGTTCAGACCTGAGCGTTCGGAAACGAGCGCTCTGTATGCGCGATTGTACAGGTGTTTACAATCGCGCATACAGAGATTGGCGTTCACACATTGTCGCGCGTTCCCGAATTTCTATGTGCGGGAACGCGCGACAAACGGCCCAAAAAAAAGCTCAAGCACTTGTTTGAGCGTCGGGCGTTTTACAGCGCGATCGTACGCGCTGTAAAACGCCCAGGTGAGAACCATTCCCATAGGGAATCATTGGTTCTTGCCTGTTGTGCGTTTTACAGCGCGTAGGAACACGCTGTAAAACGCTCAGGTGTGAACCCAGCGTAAATCATGATAATCTTGCTGACAATTGAGCAGTGTAACTTCCCTTAACCCCCTTCCACCATAGGTCACTGCAGACTATACAGTTAAACCCCTTTATCTTCTAAAACCCTAACCCACCCTAGACCACCAGGAAAATTACATAATAGTCCATAGATCTGTGCAGACTATTAATATGACTATCACTAAGATCTAAACCACCCTACATGAAAAGTGTTTTATACATGTGTGTGCATGTATTGGCAAAGTGAGTAAAAAAGGGGGAGCTGATTTGCTGTCTCCACTGAGGCCTCCATCAGACTGAGGAAGCACGCTTTAAATGTAGTGCACTTGCCCTAAACCACATGCTTTACAGTAATACTATATCGCTTCCTCTTGCTGCCTTCAGCTTGTATTTCAGGTTCAATGTGATTTCCGTGACAATGAAATCATTTTCCTTTTTGTGCTCTTGTGGTTTTGTCACAAGATTTTCCTGGCATTTCTAAATGTTTAACCCCTTAAGCTGAGTTCAGACCTGAGCGTTCGCGATGGAGCGCTCTGTATGCGCGATTGTACCGGCGTTTGCAATCGCGCATACAGAGACAAGCAAACGCCCATTGTCGCTCGTTCCCGGAAATCTATGTACGGGAACGCGCGACAAAACGCCCCAAAGAAGCTCATGTACTTCTTGGGGCGTCGAGCGTTTTACAGCGCGATCGTACGCGCTGTAAAGCGCACAGGTGAGAACCATTCCCATAGGGAATCATTGGTTCTTGCCTGTTGAGCGTTTTACAGCGTGTAGAAACGCGCTGTAAAACGCTCAGGTTTGAACCCAGCCTTAAGGACCCTGGGATTTTCCATTTTTGCGTTTTCGTTTTTCACTCCCCGCCTTCCCATAGTCCTTACTTTTTATTTTTCAATTCACATAGCCTTATGAGGGCTTATTTTTTTGTGGGACAATTTGTACTTTCTAATGGCACCATTTAAGGTTGAATACCATGTAGTAGGGAGCAGGAAATAAATTCCAAATGGGGTAGAATTGGTAAAAAACGCAAAAATTCTGGTAAAGTTTTTTTTTTACACTGTACACTATGCGGTAAAATTGACCTGTTATCTTCATTCTCCAGGTCAGTACGGTTCTAACGATACCACACTTGTATAATTTTTCTTGCGTTTTAATACTGAAAAAAAACTTAAAACCTTTGAGGAAAAATATTTTTCTTTTTATAACCATATTCTGACCCTATAACTTTTTTGTAGCTATGTGTACGGGGCTGTGTGAGGGCTCATTTTTTGCGGGACGATCTGTTACTTGATACCAATTTTACGTGTGTGCAATTTTTTGATCATTTTTTATTAAAAAATTATTGGGTATTTGAAGTGACAAAAAAAAGGCAAATTGCCTGTTTTTATTTTTTTCCCCCGCTATGCCATTTGCCGCATTCCATTAATATTGTTATATTTTAATAGTATGGGCATTTTTGCATGCGGCGATGCCCATGATGTTTTTTTTTATTGGTTAAGTATTTTTATTTTAAGGAAAGGGGGGTGATTGAACTATTAGTTTTTTTATATATTTGTAAAAACTTTTTTTTTTTTACTTTTTCTTTTACATTTTTTAAGAGTAATGGAAACGCCCCTGTTGCTCCTAGAGGCTCATTTGCAGGTGGACACACATGCTCAGTTCCATCCTTTAACTGCCTCTAGAGCTGTCAGCTTGATATAAATCTATACAATATTACAGCATGTTTTGGGTGGCTCACCTGGTTTTAACCATGTATCGGGTGCTCAAAATCGGATTCACCCAATCAGTAAATTTAAAATCTGAAGTATAATGTATAGACGAGCACTCCTCATCCGGTCTTATGCAGAAATTATTATTTATTAGTTAAAAGATGTATAATATTTTTTTTTAAAGGATATGTTTAAGGAAGATACACATTAAACGCCATTTTATCTGTACATCACATCTTCCTTAAACATATCCTTTATTTAAAACATTTTTATACATCTTTTAACTAATAAATAATAATTTCGGCATAAGACGGGATGAGGAGTGCTTGTCTATACATTATACTTGATATAAGTCTAGCAGAGCAATGAATGGGGAGATCTCTGGGTCCATGTGAGGTACAGGGCTGGTTCTAGCTTTGTTAGAAAGAGATTGTCATGTACTATATGATGTCTGATTTTCACTTTGTACATTAGTCATGGGATAACCCCTTTAACTTAATATGCTTTATGAGATTTATTTCTGTAATAAGATTGCAAGAACTGATTTGCCATCACGTACAGTGCTGGAAAGTGTAGCTAACTACTGAGTACAAATGTAGTCATTTTATTGTGTAACTGAAGATCTATACCTGTGAATAGGTATTAAAGGGGTTGTCTGGGCCCTGAAAAAAATTGGAGCTGGCCGGGTAAAAATAAATAAAATCTGCTCTTGCTGTCCCTGTTCCTGGTTCACATCTCCATTCCAGCTGAATCCAATCATTGCCTGACTGGAAGGGTGATGTGTTGACTCCCAGCATGTCACCTCTGCTGGTCAATTGGTGTCTCAAGCTGTGACATACAGTATGCAGGCACAAGGCAACTGATTGGCAAGCAGCAGTGAAATACAGTTAGTTGGCACATCATACTTGCTGCCAGGCTGCCAGGGGAGAAGGAGATGAATGGGGGCGACCAGAGCAGCTTAGTGTTTTTTGTTTTTGCTCTCACCCCAAGGAGAGATAGTAACCCCAAATCCTGACTTAGGCCTCTCACCCAGTTAAGCCAGTACTCTGCACTGATGAGGGGCAATCACCCCGAAGATGCAGATGAGGTGCTGGCTTATTTAATATCCAAGTCAAGTGTCAAGGCCTATTTAAAGGGTCGAACATTGACATATAGGATAGCTGCATTACATCTGGTGGCTTCAGAGGCAAAGCTTGTTAAGAGCTCATTTGCACCCCTTTCTTGCCTTTTTCAACTCACACACCATACCTGCCCATCCTCAGTTATTTGCAGGGTCCAGACAGAACTTTTCATTTATTCTTAAAGGAAACCTGTCATGAACTCTGTGCTGCAGAATAAAGTTGAGACAGGTGAGTTGAGTTCAGCAGTTTGTCTTTTAAAAGTTAAAAGTAAGTGGTTGCCGAGAACCAACATCACAATCGTTGCAGACTGGGCCTGGAAAAGAGTCCCGCCACCTGAGAAGAGTTGTGGTTATTCATAAATTCCTGCTCTCCTGCCCACCTGCTGATGTCTTCTACCTAGTTTTCTCTCTTTCTCTCTAGGAGAGAACTGCCAATCATCAGTAGATGGGTAAGAGAGCAGGAGATTATGTATAACCATGACTTGTCTCAGGTAGATTTGACTATTTTGAAGGCCTGTGCTGCAATGATTATGATGCTGGTTCTCAGCAACCATTTACTTCTAGCTTGTGAGTAACCCACCACTGAAATCAGCATTTCTGTCACTAGTTAATACTGCCCTCAGTGAGGTTCGAATAAAGTTGATGACAGGTTTACTTTAAACTATTCCCATAGGAATTATTAGGCAGCCATCTTGCACAAGCTACTGGCACCTCAAAATAAAAAGAGTAATTCAGAAAATAGCTGATTGACTTATATGGGAGAGTGTAGTAAGTAAGCTCTGTGTTATGGGCAAGTAGTCGCTGTGCAGGGAGAGGAAGGAGGAGGAGCAGAGCAATAGTGCGATCATGTCCTGTTCTCACATCATGTACCCCCGGGGTCTATATGCAGTTCAACAGGCAGATATCACCATTCTACTAGTAAACCCCTTAAGGACTCAGCCCTATTTCACCTTAAGGACTTTCACCTTAAGTGACTTTTTTTGCAAATCTGAACAGTGTCACTTTAAGTGGTGATAACTTTAAAACGCTTTGACTTATCCAGGCCATTCTGAGATTGTTTTTCGTCACATATTGTACTTCATGACACTAGTAAAATGAAGTAAAAAAAATATTTTTTTGCATAAAAAAATACCTAATTTACCAAAAATTTTGAAAAATTAGCAAATTTTAAAGTTTCAGTTTCTCTATTTCTGTAATACATAGCAACACCCCAAAAAATTGTGATGACTTTACATTCCCCATATGTCTACTTCAATGATATTTTATTTTTTGGGGATGTTACAAGGTTTAGAACTTTAGAAGCAAATATTGAAATTTTTCAGAAATTTACAAAAACCCAATTTTTAGGGACCACTACAGCTCTGAAGTCACTTTGCGAGGCTTACATAATAGAAACCACCCAAAAATGACCCCATTCTATAAACTACACCCCTCAAGGTAATCAAAACAGATTTTACAAACTTCGTTAACCCTTTAGGTGTTGCACAAGAGTTATTGGCAAATGGGGATGAAATTTGAGAATTTCATTTTTTTGCCTAATTTTCCATTTTAACCCATTTTTTCCACTAGCAAAGCAAGGGTTAACAGCCAAACAAGACTGTATCTTTATTGCCCTGACTCTGCCGTTTACAGAAACACCCCATATGTGGCCGTAAACTACTGTACGGCCACACAGCGGGGCGTAGAATGAAAGGTGCTCCGTTTTTGGAAGGCAGATTTTGCGGGACTGGTTTATTTACACCATGTCCCATTTGAAACCCCCTGATGCACCCCTAGAGTAGAAACTCCCTAAAAGTGACCCCATCTAAAAAAAAAATACCCCTTACGGTATTCAAAACTGATTTTACAAACTTTGTTAACCCTTTAGGTGTTGCACAAGATTTAATGGAAAATAGAGATACAATTTCAAAATTTCACTTTTTGGGCAGATTTTCCATTTTAATATTTTTTTTCAAGTAACAAAGCAAGGGTTAACAGCCAAACAAAACTCAATATTTATGGCCCTGATTCTGTAGTTTACAGAAACACCTCATATGTGGTCGTAAACTGCTGTACGGGCACACGGCAGGGCGCAGAAGAAAAGGAATGCCATACGGTTTTTGGAAGGCAGATTTTGCTGGACTGTTTTTTTTGACACCATGTCCCATTTGAAGCCCCCCTGATGCACCCCTAGAGTAGAAACTCCAAAAAAGTGACCCCATTTTAGAAACTACGGGATAGGGTGGCAGTTTTGTTGGTACTAGTTTAGGGTACATATGATTTTTGGTTGCTCTATATTACACTTTTTGTGCAGCAAGGTAACAAGAAATAGCTTTTTTGGCACCTTTTTTTGGGGTTATTTACAAAATTCATCTGAAAGGTTAGATCACGTGGTAATTTTATAGAGCAGGTTGTCACGGACGCGGCGATACCTATGTATACCATTTTTTTTATTTATGTAAGTTTTACACAATGAGTTCATTTTTAAAACCCAAAAAGTTTTAGTGTCTTCCATAGTCTCCATAGAGCCATAGTTTTTTCAGTTTTTGGGCGATTATCTTAAGTAGGGTCTCATTTTTTGCAGGATGAGATAGCTGTTTTATTAGCACTATTTTGGGGTGCATATGACATTTTGATTGCTTGCTATTGCACTTTTTGTGACGTAAGATGACAAAAAATGGCTTTTTTTAAACCGTTTTTACTTTTATTTTTTTATGGTGATCACCTGATGGGTTAACACATGTGATATTTTTATAGAGCCGGTCGATACGGACACGGCGATACTTAATATGTATACTTTTTTTATTTATGTAAGTTTTACACAATGATTTCATTTTTGAAACAAAAAAAATCATGTTTTAGTGTTTCCATAGTCTAAGAGCCATAGTTTTTTCAGTTTTTGGGTGATTATCTTGGGTAGGGTCTTATTTTTTGCGGGATGAGATGACGGTTTGATTGGCACTATTTTGGCGTACATGCGACTTTTTTGATCAATTTTATTACCATTTTTGGGAAGTAAGGTGGGCAAAATTTCAATTTTCTCATAGTTTTTATTTTTTTATTTTTATGGCATTCACCATGCGGGGAAAGTAACATGACTGTTTTATAGATCAGGTTGTTACAGATGCGGCGATACCAAACGTGTGTAGGGAATTTTATTTTTTTCATTTTTAACCAGTGATAAATGTGTTTTTTTATTTTCACTTTTTTAACTTTTTTTTTTTACCCAGACCCACTTGGTTCTTGAAGATCCAGTGGGTCTGATGTCTGTATAATACAGTACAGTACAATATATATATATATATATATATATATATATATACACACACATACACACACAGTAAGTATATATATATATATATATATATATATTCATATATATACACACATACATACAGTATATTGTACTGTACTGTTTTTACTTACACTTTGTCTGAACAGATCTATGCCTTTAGCACAGATCTGTTCAGCACCATGGACAGCAGGACGCCTGAGAAGGCATCCTGTTGCCATGGGAACATTCCCCGTCTGCGAAGTTGTGGCCACAACTTCGCAGACGGGGAAGGGTAAGGACTGGGGCTCCCTCCCTCTGTCAAAGGCACAGCAGCCCCCCGATGGGAAAGGGAGGGAGCCGCATCTTACTGTTAACTCTTTCCATACAGCGGTCCGTACATGTTTTAGCTTTCATTGTAATCCCACCTGCAATGATAACAATCAGACTGCCAATGAAAAATAAGTATCATCTCCTTTATAAGACTAGCCATATTGTCTCTCCTTCTTGGGTGGGGTAAGGGTTTATATCACTAGAACTCAGCAAGCCATAAAGACGTGAAATTTCGTATTAATATAAATATGTTTTATCAACAGAATCATCACCACAAAAAATGAAACCCAGGTATGTGACTAAGACATTATCCCCTGCCCGGGGTGAAGGGCAGGTAGAGCCCTGCACAGGGCAGCACCTACTGTAGGGGTGCACAATTTATAGGGATCATTTATTAATCTGAAACTAAGCAAATTTCAGGTGCAGATTGTGGCTCAATGTTTAGTTGCGCCACAATCTGTGACTTCCCCCCGCTCACGCCAGGTCTAAAATTGTGGGCATGATTTGGGCGGGGAAGGAGATGACCCATTAGGCCCATCTCAGTTACCATTTTCTTCGCCTGTTTCAGGTATAGAAAATGGTCTAAATGTAAGACAGTTCGGAAGCTGTCTTACATTTAGAACTGGCGGTGGATCCGCTGAAGTCATGGAGATGCTGGCACCTCTTCATAATTCCAGCGGATCCACCACCAGTTTAGGGCTTTATTAATACTGGTCTCTAAAACGCTGGTCTTAATAAATGTGTCCCTATATTTTAATCTGAAAAAGTAGCATGCTGCCTAACGTACATATGGATATTATATGTTCAAATATTACCAACATGGATAGAAAATGTTCAAGCATGTAAATCACATCTCATAGTTATCTGCTGAATAATTTTCCATCCAACAGTTATCTTGTTGAATGTTCATGGTCTGGGTGTAGGGGCATATTCTGGAGGGGATGCCAAAAGAAGACTGTTAACCATTCAGACTTTGCTTAAGGTATCCAGAATAATCAAACATGTACATGAGGACACAACATAGGGATTTTATACGTAGAGATGCTCACATTTGCCAATTAGTGTTTTATGACATTTTGGGGAAGATTTATCAACAGTGGTGCAAAGCAAAACTGGCTTAGGCTACTATTACAACTGCTTTTTCCTTTCCGGTGTTGAGACCAGTCAGAGGATCCCAAAACCACAGGAAAACGCATCCGTTTGAATAATGCAACTGATTGCATCCGAACAGAACCGATCTGGTTGTATTATATCGAAAATGAACATGCTAGATCCGGCATCAAATACCTTTGTAAGTCAATGGGAGTGGGATCAGTTTTTTTCGTGTGCGAAAAAAACCTGATCCGGCTACTTTCACACTTGCCTTTTCCATCAGGTTGTTCCGGCGGGGGAATAGCCTGCCGGATCCGTGCTAACGCTAGCCCACCATGCCGCTGGAAGTCCGTTCTGGCCCCATTCACTATAATAGGGGGTGGGCCGGAGGTCTGGCCGCAGCACGGCAAACATGCCGAGAGGCGGCCGGACAAAAACCGCAGCATGTTGTAGTTTTGTTCCGGCCGCTTCTCGGCATGTTTGCCGTGCTGCGGCCAGACCTCCGGCCCACCCCCATTATAGTGATTGGGGCCAGAGCGGACTTCCGGCAGCACGGTGGACTAGCGTTAGCACGGATCCGGCAGGCTGTTCCTTTGCCGGAACAGCCTGCCGGAAATGGCTACCGCAAGTGTGAAAGTAGCATTACATGTTTTGTTATGCTGGATCTCGGATGGTCAGTTCCCCATGCTGTTTGCAGTGTTTTTGTGTCCGGCATTCTGGTGCACTCTGCTCCATTTTCTTAAATTTTGATAATGAATGGGGACAAAACTGAAGTGTTTAAATCTGGTTTGGAGATCCTCTGCCGGATGTCAAAATCAGAAAGAAAAATACTGATGTGAAAATAGCCTCAATTGCCCATAGCCACCAGTCAAATTCCACCTCTGTTTCCAAAGGAGCTCTGAAAAATGAAAGGTGGGGTCCAATTGTTTCTATGGGCAACAAAGCCAGTTTTCCTTCACACCAATATTTTATAGTGTTGTATAAATCTATTTTATGGGGAGCATCAATAGCATATACAAAAGGGGATACCAATGATATGAGCTAAAGGGGAGCATCACAATAGCTTTGAAACATTGACCCAATGTTTTTTAGCAAATCACAATATGCCTTGCAGGTTTTTAATAGGAAATGTTCAGTGATAACAATGCTATAAATGTTGTAGGGGGGCTTTTACAGTGGCTTTAGTGGTCAAAGGTAACGCTTACACACAAAGCTATCTATATTTGGCCTCATGCACACGACCGTTGTTCCGTTTTCCGTGATTTTCTGCAGACCCATTGACTTTCAATGGGTCCGTTGAAAACTCGGAAAATGCACCGTTTGTCATCCGCGTCCGTGATCCGTGTTTCCTGGGTCAATGGGTCTGTGAAAAAACACGGAGGCACACAAGATTGTCATCCGCGTCCGTGATCCGTGTCCGTTTTTTTCCTATCATTTTCAAGGCAAACTTGACTTAGATTTTTTTTCACTTTTCTGGTCTGGTGATCCTCCAAAAATCAAGGATGACACACGGAAGAAAAAACGGACACGGATCACGGAACAACGGAACCCCATTTTGCGGACCATGAAAAAATACTGTCGTGTGCATGAGGCCTTTGTGCTTGGATTTCCTGTGAAAAAAGCACATTGCAAATGTCATTTCACCCCAACACCCTATGCTTCCCAATAAATCAGGCACACAATAGCCTAATCATTTTTTGGGACAGGGATTAGTCACAGTTTTTATTGTTTTCACTCCCCCATAACATGGGTAAGAAGACTCCAGTGGGCAAGTCCTCTTTCTACTCCATTCCATTCTCTCCATAAAAAAAAACAATGGCCAGCTATGACTTGAGAAGAAATAAGCAAACACACTAAAATAGCACGCAAAAAAATGCCGTCAACAATTGAGAAAAATTGAGAAAAACCCATATCCACACAAATGCAGCAAGATTAAAGAGGGAAGCTCCTGATGAGGCAAAAGAGGGAAGAACAGGTGCCCAACCTCCTTATCACACATTAGCAAAGGAAGGAGTGTGAGCTACCAGTAAGACAGCCATTGAATGGGGAAGGATGTGACTTGCAGACCCAGGAAAACTGGCCGTCCTACTCCTAGGAATCCCCAAAAAATCCTGCAGGGTGAATTGACCCAAAGCAGAACGGGGAGGGGAACTCCCATGGAAAGCTGACAGGACATTTTAACCCATACCATTCCACAGGAGAGTCTACTGCAGTCAGTTAGACCTTCCATATACTGTATGGTTTCCTTTACAATTAGTGGTAAATTTTGAATGCTGCTCATAACCTCTAACAAATGTGTGTAATAGCACTCTAAATGTCTTATTCAATGTCTTTTACAGTGCATTTCCCCAAAGTGGTGAAGCAGATATCTCCGCTGAAGTGACATGTAAGTACAATAAAAAAGAACTGAAAAGTAACAAAAATAAATGAAAGGTCCTTCTTACTGTTGAAATTAAACGAGTTGTCTGGGCTTTTACTATTGATGATCAATCCTCAGGGTAGGTCCTCAATATCAGATTGGCAGGGGTCTGGCACTGTGCATGTCGTCTCCTCATACAGTTGATCGGCTTGGTCATCAATAGTAAAAGTCTGGACAAATCACTTTAACGGAAACCCTAATAGAAAGAGGATATACCTTTACTAGATCCTAAGCATCATGTTAGTGTTTCTAGCTCAGTGTCATGTCTCAAGGCCTTTTAAGAGGTGGAACATTGACATATAGGATGGCTACCTTACATCAGGTGGCATCAAAGGAAGAGCTTGTTAAGAGCTCATTTGCCTACCCTCTATCTCATTGTAGAAGAATAGTAAAAAGTAAATAAATATCACTAGCCTAAGTGAGGTGGAGACTCCGTCGATCATGCTATAACCAATGGCTGTCTACCCCATTATAACACATGACCGACACCCCAGGGTGTACAAGAGAGATAGGGTAATCATACTCACATCTTACCTAGATGGAGGGCCTGGTGGAGTCTTCTAAGGGAATGTGTGTAATAATGTTTTAACCTGTTAGCCCCTCCTCCAGTGTGCAGAACGCATGTCTCTAAGATCACTAAGGAATGTGGGATGGGTACTACATTACAAGGGAAATTTATAAACTATTACACAAAGTATTAAGAAGAATTAAAGGGGAGAACCAATCAGTCACTTAAAAATACCCTTACAATGCACTCATTTCTTTTTATTTTCTGGGTAAGAAGCTGTTCTAAACAGCATTTCCAGATATACTTTACACAATAGTCTGCACATATATGAGAGTTTTCTAAACATTCTCTCTGACCCTTGCAGAAATCATAAAGTGTGAAATCACCTACTGTGAATGGTGGATCCTTTGTTATTTATATATAGGTGTTATCTGTCAATGTAATTCTGCCTGTGATGATAATGAGATGACGTACTGCAAAAGGATCTGAACAGACCAAGAAGTGGCACCTATTACTAGGTTTATTGTCCAGTGCAAAAACTGCAGGATTTTAGGATTTTTTTGAAATGTAGATAGTGGAAAATTAAAAATAATATCATCAAAAATTCTTAAAAAATATGTTTAACTTAAAAATTTGATAAACAATACATAATTTTCCAATTTCACACTCACCTTAACAATCTGTGCCATGAAAGTTAAATGAGTAAGGAAAACACAAATGATCTGAATTCTAATTGGTATTTATGGGATTTACAAATATCATATTGTTTTAATGGGTGCATGATTTTTACAGATTGTGCAGTGGACGAGAACAGGATAAGAGCAAATCCTCAGGTAAGCACAGTTTTCATATTTTTAGTGATTTTTTTTGTGACTAATTTTGATCTCCCAATTTCTTGATGTAATTCAGTCTTCAACGAGCACGCACGTGTACAATGTAAATAAAAACATTTAATCATTGCCGTGTGATGCCAGCGCTGTAAACCCAGAGGCCAATGTGAGCCCTACCACCAAGGGAATGGCAGCACAGATCATAGATGTCCATTTTCTTTTCTTCACAATCATTGAAATGGACACTGTGCACTATTTTAGTACCCCATAGTGGTGCTGCATAGAAATTTAATTGTTTCTACCAGAAGTTATTACTGGGGTTCCTTCCAGTAGTGGAACACCCTGTGATCAGCTTATCGTTGGGACAACCTTTTTCTCCAAGCCTTTTTAAGCAGTACAATATCACATTTTATCAGAATGTGATAACTGTATACAGGGGCGTACCTAGCGCATTGGAACCCTTTGTTTGGCACCCCCCCCCCCCCCCCAGAAAGTTAAGAAAACATGCACAAACTTTTTTCAATAATATTTATTACAAATTACACCCCCTCCCTCCCCACCTTAATTACACCCCCTCCCTTAATAACACCCCCCCTTAATTACACCCCCTCCCTCCCCACCTTAATTACACCCCCCCTTAATTACACCCCCTCTCTTCTCCCCTTAATTACACCTCCTCCCTTAATTACACCCCCCCTTAATTACACCCCCTCCCTCCCCACCTTAATTACACCCCCTCCCTTAATTACACCCCCCCTTAATTACACACTCCCCCCCTCCCACCTTACCCCTCCCTTAATTACACACACACATCCCTTAATTACACCCCCCCCCTTAATTACAAACCCCCACTTAATTACGCACATACACACCCCTTAATTACACAATTATTTACTCACATTTTGATGATGCCTCAGGCTCCGTCCGACCGCTGGTAATGGATCCTTCCGCTTCTTTAAAAGATCCGTGAAGGCGGCGCGGCGTCAGCGTCGTGACGTCATGTTGCGCGCCGCCGCAATAATCCTTCCACAGAAGCCGGCGCCTGGCGGAGTCGCGTCGCGGTGCAGCAGTGGATGGAGGGGTGACTCCGTCATGGCACCCCCCTTGTGAGTGGCACCCGGGGCGGGCCGCCCACCCCGCCCCCCCCCCCTTCGTACGCCACTGACTGTATATGGTGTGGGGTTTCGCTCTGGTAGATAGGGTAAGTGGGTGCAGTACAGAGGCAAAATACAAGTTCTAAACTCAAAACGTCAGTGTTTATTCACACTTGAGGCAATTGCACAAAACAGTACGTAACTTTGCAGTCTTGGTGTTAATTCACACACAATGGAAAGTTCATATAACACAAATCACCAGTAGTCCACAGCAGGCTTTAGGGGGCCTGTTTTCCCAGCGTGCGGCTCTCAGCCATCCAGCACGACACAAAGCCTCAGATTCCAAAAACAGAGACATCTCTGCTGAGCCAAGCTGCTTATTTAAGGAAAGCCAGGTGCTGCCAAAACCCGAACCGGCACTTAAACTCCGGTCCGGTATTTGACCTCACCTGGCTGGAAACCAGCCCAGCCGCACTTGCTGGGAGGAAATACCTGCCTTGCCAGACACAACCCCTCACTGTGTCACAATGGGGATAGGGGGTTCAAATACTACTTCATAAGGATCACTTTACCATAAAATTAATAGTCCAGCCTATAACAATCTGCCTTCAGCTTGAATTTGTTTGGTACAAATTTACATAGTAACTTTGAAGCTTTCTTCTTCTATAGAACATTATGCAAGTTCTGCTTTTCACATCAGGAAACAGCCATCCAAAACACGACATGTAAATTACAATAATAGGGGGTATTGTCTCTTTGCCCCTTTTAATTTGAATTTAAAGGAGTTGTTCACTTTTGTTATATTGATGACCTAGCCCCAGACTTCACTTAAATAGGAGGGGGCCATCCTATTGACGTGAATGGGACAGCGGAGTTGTAATTAAACTGCTTGCCACTGCAATGTCAACAGTGGGTAGGTCAACGGAGAAGAGAAGGCAGCCCTTGTACGAGTGCTGCGTTCTCTTCAAACAGCTGATCGGCAGGGGTTCAGGCAGTCGGACCCCCAAAGATCTGATATTGATGACCTATCCGGAGGATAGGTCAACAACAGTATAGCAAAAGTGGACAACCCATTTTAAGCAAGGTCAACATCTGAATGGAGTTTGTATGTTCTTTCTCATTGCCCATTGAAACACTTATAATAAAATAATAAACAGCTTTATTAAACAATTACTTTTAAAAGTGGGAAGGAACTGGGAAGCAACCAGCAGGTAGCCATCCCCTGTGATGTCACAGCCCTATAAAACCCTCATCCTGCGTGGTTTCCGCCATTGTCCTGTGAGCTGAGCATACTATAGGGAGAGATGTGGCAAGTGCTCATGGACAGTGTTGTTGCAAAGTGTTTTAAAAAAAGAATATTGGATAGGGAGAGTGCAGGGAGACTGCAGGGAGAGTGTATTGCCATGCGCATCGCGTTCTAGTGCACCAACATTCAGAGTTAATCCATTATTTTGCAGGTGAGATGCAAATTTTTCCATTACATTTTATCTTTGTTTTTGACCCACTCCTGTTTTTGACTTTTGACAAATACTGACCGTATGAAAGAGGTCATTATTAGTCCTGCATGCAAAAAAAAAAAAACGACTTCAGATCTAAATGGCTAAAATGAATGCAAATTGAGCATAAAGCCTCTTTCACATAGTATTGGTTAGTATTTTGTATCAGTATTTGATATACAGCAGGTATTCAGACTGTGCAGCTTCACTACACACTGGCTGATTATATTCCAGTTAGTCCTGCCACCTGATAACCTGGTTCATTCACCCGAGCATTCATTCACACACACCCTGCTGATTAATTGCTGTCTGCATTCATGCAAAACAGATCCCATTATTTCTGACCTACATTGGTGGTACAGTGTTGATCATGCTAAGCTAGAGGAAAACTAGGCGCCCACTCAATTACTAAATAAGCTGATTCTCAGTGTTGTCGTTTGGTAATGACCACACCTCTTGTCAGGTGCAGCTGGCGGTCATTACTGGTTCCCTTTTTAGTTTGGTTTCACACTTCATACCATGCGGTTGATATTCTCTGCTTGGATTTGGAGGAGCTGGTGTGTGGACCTTGCCTGTGATCCTGCTCATCCATTTTCTATAAGATAAGTTGAACTGCTCCTTGCATTTGGTTGTTCCCTTGTGCTTGTTATTACTAGGCCTCAGGGAGATGCTGGTTCGTTCACCTGGGCAGGAACCAGTAGTCTCATTCCCTTTCACTACATTTAGGGCATCTCAGGTTTAGGTTACGGCGTATGTATTTTCCCACCTTCAGGGTCTATACATACTGACAGGAGTCAGGGCCAGATCTAGGGGTTTCCTAGGAGCTGACCTTTCCCTTCTCCCTAGCCTTGAGGCCTAGTTCTTTGTCCTCTCCCTTCTGTTGTCTTTCTGGTGTCCCTCCTCTCCCCATTATTTATGACACACTCCTAGTGCAGAGTGACTTCATGTCTGCCTCTAGTGTGGCTGTAATGCGGCTACCAGCTTGCAGGATATATATATATATATATATATATTAAGAAGAAATGGCAGCACAGATAATAATGGTAATAAACGGGTGCAGCGCCCTATGGGAATAAGCAATTACCCACCATATAGAATACCAAGAGAAGGGTAGCAATCTTTTTATTCACCCATGCGGTACAGCAACGTTTCGGCTCAACATTAGAGAAAGGCTCTAATGTTGAGCCGAAACGTTGCTTACCACATGGGTGAATAAAAAGATTTAATTTTTTCTATTTTTGGAGTGCTGCCCTTCTCTTGGTATTATACAATTGCAAGAAAAAGTATGTGAACCCTTTGGAATGATATGGATTTCTGCACAAATTGGTCATAAAATGTGATCTGATCTTCATCTAAGTCACAACAAAAGACAATCACAGTCTGCTTAAACTAATAACACACAAAGAATTAAATGTTACCATGTTTTTATTGAACACACCATGTAAACATTCACAGTGCAGGTGGAAAAAGTATGTGAACCCCTAGACTAATGACATCTCCAAGCGCTAATTGGAGTGAGGTGTCAGCCAACTGGAGTCCAATCAATGAGATGAGATTGGAGGTGTTGGTTACAGCTGCCCTGCCCTATAAAAAAAACACACACCAGTTCTGGGTTTGCCACAAGAAGCATTGCCTGATGTGAATGATGCCTCGCACAAAACAGCTCTCAGAGGACCTATGATTAAGAATTGTTGACTTGCATAAAGCTGGAAAGGGTTACAATTTGTGCAGAAATCCATATCATTCCAAAGGGTTCACATACTTTTTCTTGCATGTGCAGCGAATCACGGAATCACAGTGCGGCGAATCACGGAAGAGGCACACTGCGCCTCCCCCTCCATTCTGTCCAGCATGTATCTGTGGGAGGCTCTATCTACAGTGTATGCACTGTCAGTTTTTGCAGGGAACAGCAAAGTGGCTATAATAGCAGGAGGAGAAAATGTAGGGACAAATGAGATATTCAAAGTCATACATAACCCATATATCAGATGTCAATGTGCATATGCCCTCCCCCCAATTCCAGTACCAGGGAGGGGAGTGTGTGATTATATTTTCCAACTGAGTCATACAGTGCAACGGGAAATAGTTATTGCACAATATATAACAAACCGATGATTGCCACAGTCATATATCACAATGGGGATTTACTATTGCCTGAATTGTCCCATATTGATGATTGCCATCTAGTGGTGAGAGAAAAAGGAGATATTAAAGTCCCTATCCATTGTTCAGCCAGGCACTGCTCATTTGCCACATAAATGTGGATGTCAGATACTTGTAAATTGATGAGTATTGATCACCCGATACAGCAGGCATAAGATATACAGTCATGTGAAAAAATTAGGACACCCTTTGAAAGCATGTGGTTTTTTGTAACATTTTTAATAAAAGGTTATTTCATCTCCGTTTCAACAATACAGAGAGATTAAAGTAATCCAACTAAACAAAGAAAACTGAAGAAAAGTCTTTTCAAGATCTTCTGTAAATGTCATTCTACAAAAATGCCTATTCTAACTGAGGAAAAAGATAGGACACCCTTGCCCCTAATAGCGAGTGTTACCTCCTTTGGCTGAAATAACTGCAGTGAGACGGTTCTTGTAGCCATCTACCAGTCTTCGACATCGGTCTGAGGAAATTTTACCCCACTCCTCAATGCAGAACTTTTTCAGCTGTGAGATGTTTGAGGGGTTTCTTGCACGTACAGCCCTTTTCAAGTCACCCCACAGCATCTCAATGGGATTCAAATCTGGACTTTGACTTGGCCATTCCAGGACTCTCCATTTCTTCTTTTTCAGCCAATCTTTGGTTGATTTACTAGTATGTTTTGGGTCATTGTCATGTTGCATGGTCCAGTTCCGCTTCAGCTTTAATTTTCTAACTGATGGTCTCACATGTTCTTCAAGCACCTTCTGATACACAGTAGAATTCATCGTGGATTCTATGATGGTGAGCTGACCAGGTCCTGCTGCAGCAAAGCAGCCCCAAACCATGACACTTCCACCTCCATGCTTCACAGTTGGTATGAGGTTCTTTTCTTGGAATGCTGTGTTTGGTTTACGCCAAACATGTCCTCTGCTGTTGTGTCCAAATAATTCAATTTTGGACTCATCTGTCCAAAGAACATTATTCCAGAAGTCCTGGTCTTTGTCAACTTTATCTCTGGCAAATGTCAGTCTGGCCTCGATGTTTCTCTTGGAAAGCAAAGGTTTCCTCCTTGCACACCTCCCATGCAAGTTAAACTTGTACAGTCTCTTTCTGATTGTAGAGGCATGTACTTCTACATCAACAGTAGCCAGAGCCTGCTGTAGTTCTCGAGATGACACTTTAGGGTTTTTGGAGACCTATTTTAGCATCTTGTGGTCTGCTCTTGGGGGTGAACTTGCTGGGGCGACCAGTCCTGGGCATGTTGGCAGTTGTTTTGAAAGCCCTCCACTTGTAGACTATCTTCCGGACAGTGGAATGGCTGATTTCAAAATCTTTTGAGATCTTTTTAAATCCCTTCCCAGACTCATAGGCTGCTACAATCTTTTTTCTGAAGTCCTCTGACAGCTCTTTTGCTCTCACCATGGTGCTCACTCTCACTTCAACAGTCAGGAGCACACCAAACTAAATGTCTGAGGTTTAAATAGGGCAAGCCTCATTCAACATGCAGAGTAACGATCTACTAATTATGTGCACCTGGTGTGATATACCTGTGTGAGATCTGAGCCAATTTAAGAGGGAATACATGTGAGGGTGTCCTATCTTTTTCCTCAGTTAGAATAGGCATTTTTGTAGAATGACATTTACAGAAGATCTTGAAAAGACTTTTCTTCAGTTTTCTTTGTTTAGTTGGATTACTTTAATCTCTCTGTATTGTTGAAACGGAGATGAAATAACCTTTTATTAAAAATGTTACAAAAAACCACATGCTTTCAAAGGGTGTCCTAATTTTTTCACATGACTGTATAGTATGCTAATTGAGACCCTCTGGTGTGACCATCCAAAGGCGGAAAGTTCATTGGGCCTCCTTTTGTAGCAGTTTCTTCTCGAGGTCACCACTCCGTGGTGAATGTCTCACTATTTCCAAACTCTGGAACTGGATGTCACGGATGTCACTCTGGTGTTTGTGAACTATGTGGTGTTCAATAGAGGTGTCAGACAATTGCGTATACCATTCAGGTCTTCCACAATATGGCATCTGAACTGTTTTGCTAACATACAGTATTGTAGGCCATAATTGCAAGTGGGCAAATAAACTATTCCAGTGGTCTTGCAGTTAAAGGGGTTGTCCAGGTTCAGAGATGAACCCGGACATACCCATATTTTCACCCAGACAACCCCACTAAGATAGTGCTCTCCCTTGCCCCGCACTGGATCGCTCAGGGCAAGGGCTTGTTTGTTTACCTAGGCACACTGCTAGGCGGAGGCTAGCCGTTTTACAGGCTAGGGCAGCGCTAAAGCCCACCTATCAGTGCTGGTGACGTCACCGGGCTCACTGCTGGGTGAAAGCTTCTGCCTGGGAGCCCTAAGGAGAGCCCGGTACATCACTGGAACTCCAGAAAATGCCTTTGCCCTGCGCGATGCTGTTCCCACAACAGAATTTTCCTGTGAGACCTGACCAACCGTGTTTGAGATTCAAAGCAACTATGGACTGGCCTGTTTTTTTTAGGTTGCGGCCCCAACAGTATGTAATTGCCAGGGATCTCCCTACCAGGTGTCCCACATCTGAGTTCTATGGTACTATACCCCAGTAACATGAGAGTACTTCTCACACTTGACTGTGAATAGCATTATAAGAAGGGATGATTCAGCATCATAAGTAGCGACGATTTAGACCTGTTCATTAATATCTGCTTCATGAATTCCTGGGTTCAGTAGAATGTCACAGTTCACACTCATTGTGGGAGATTTATCAAAACTGGTGCAAAGGACAACTGGCTTATTGCCCATGGCAACCAATCAGATTCCACCTTTCATTTTTCAGAGCTCCTTTGCAAAATGAAAGGTAGAATCTGATTGGTCAACTAAGCTTATGGGCAGTTTTCCTTTACACCAGTTTTTATAAATGTCCCCCATTGAGCGTTGGTAAGCGTTGGACAGGATATATTGTGGATATCCCCTCCTGTGAAATCTGAGTTGAAGGTCCCTGAGCTCGTGGTACATGTGCCGATTAAAAATGAATACATTGGGGGAGATTTATCAAACTGGTGTAAAGTAGAACTGGCTTAGTTTCCCATAGCAAATTTTACAAATGAAAGGTAGAATCTGATTGGCTGCTATGGGCAACTAAGCCAGTTCTACTTTACACCAGTTTGATAAATCTACCCCATTGTGTTCCAGAATGAACCCTAGAATAAACTCGTTGTGGGGCCAGAGGTGGGTAGCATGTCCATGCAGGAAGGTGCTGACAGCTGCACACCCTTTATCATGTGGTATTGAGTGATTATCAGATATGGACCCCATTGTCTGTGGATATATTTGACTTCACTGAGTGCCTTAATACATTCCCCTTCTGATATTCTATTAATATAATGCTCACCCCACCCTGATTAGTATAACTATACATTTGAGTCTAAGGCTGGATTCACATGTCTGTGGATAGATCATACCAGTGCATTACTGTACTGCGGCGGCAGCAGTAAGCGCACGGCGTCATAGCAATCAATGACGCCGTGCACTCCTGCACTCAGAAGAAATCCAGGCCGGTATCGCACGGACCGTGTTCCACGGACCTGTGAATCCAGCCTAACAGCCATACATTGATCTTTTATACAAGTTAAAGCTACTTTCACATTAGTGTTTTTGAAGATCCATCATGGATCTGCAAAAACACTTCCGTTACCATAATACAACCGCATGCATCCGTCATTAATGGATCCGGTTGTATTATGTCTTCTATAGCCATGACCGATCCGTCATGAACAACATTGAAAGTCAATGGGGGACGGATCCGTTTTCTATTGTGTCAGAGAAAACTGATCCATCCCCATAGACTTACATGGTGTGTCAGGACGGATCCGTCTTGCTCCGCACCACATCGCAGACAGAAAAACGCTGCCTGCAGGGTTATTCTGTCCGTGATGGGAACGCAACCAAACAGAACGGAATGCATTGGTGCATTCCGTTTTGTTCAGTTCAGTTTTGTCCCCATTGACAATGAATGGGGACAAAACAAAAGCGTTTTCTTCCACTATTGAGATCCACAGATCTCTATAGCGGAATTGAAAACACTAATGTGAAAGTAGTCTAAGGGCTTGTTCACATCATCGTTTAGCTTTCCGTTCTTCTGATCTGTCAGAACAAGAGAGAGAGAAAAAAAAACAGGATCCAGTAAAAAAATGGATCCTCTTGCATCAGCTGTCATCTGTTTGAGCCATTTTCATCTGAGATCCTTTTTTTTTTTTTTAGACAGAAACAAAAGTACTGCATGCGGGACTTTTTTTCCTGTGTAAAAAATGGATCTCAGACGTAAATGGCTCAAACTACAACGACAACTGATGCAACAGGATCCTTTTTTTTTCTCTCTCTCTTCCTCTGACGTATCAGAAGAATGGAAAGCTAAATGGTGATGTGAACTCAGCCTAAACCACTTGGGGGAAATGCAGATGTCACTCTGGAAGCTTCTGGGGGCTATTTCTGGGGGCTATTTCTGGGGGCTATTTCCACTTAAATTCTGACTTACAATACCAGTGAGATATGGGAGTTCCTTCCCACTTTTAAAAGTAATTGTTTAATAAAGTTGTATTTTAAACGTTTCAATGGGCAATGAGAAGTAATTACATAGAGATGTGAACCAATTTATCTGTTTAAGTGAGCCAACTCGAGTATGTATGTTCTTCTCATGTTTGCATGGGTTTCCTTTCCTCCCTTATTGCACAAACATATTGTTCAGTTAAATTGTCTCCTATTAAATTGGCCCTAGCGTCCATAAGTCTGAGAAAGGAAGCAGGAACTCAAGTGGATCAGTAAATCAAATAAAGGCTGTACTGTAGCTGTGAGGTAGCATCTCCTACCACTCAATCTGTCAGACAGTATTAATCCACATTGGATTGATACAGTCCAACAACCGTCAGACTGATTTTTCAAAAATTGCAGGTTGAAAATGTTTTGGGCTTTTCTACCTCATTTGCATTTTGCATAGTCGCCAACAACTTATGGACTAAAAAACGGCAGGGTTTATGATAATCTGCTTCAAAGGGGGCGTCTCTGGCAGGGCTTAAAATATTCCATGATTTGAGATAGAAATGCTAGTAAATATGTACTTTCTCAATGCACAGTAGTCATAGACCTACAGTATGAAAATGTCAATGTTGGATTAACAGAGATTTACAAAATACACAACTAAAGGGGTTGTCTCATCATGGACAATGGGGGCATATCACTAGAATATGCCCCCTTGACTTATAGGTGTGGGTCCCACCACTGGGACCCGCACCTATATCGAGAATGGAGCCCCACAAGGTGGTGGCTGGAGGATTCCGGTCCGGCCACCACCAAGCCGGCTCCCCATAGAAGTGAATGTGCGGCCCCCGCTCCCAATCATTACTATGAAGCTGATGACAATAGCCGAGCCAGCACTCGGCTATTTTCTCAGACCCCATAGAAAATGAATAGAGTGCGCCCTCCTTCACTTTCGGGGCTCCGTTCTCGATATAGGTGCGGGTCCCAGTAGTGGGACCTGCAGCTATAAGAGAATGAGGGCATATCCTAGCGATATGCCCCCCATTGTCCATGATGAGACAACCCCTTTAAGGCTGGGGCTACATGACCATCTTGGTCACAACACTCCTTGCATGACCATTGAACTGAATGGGTTCACAGAGTAACTCGCATGTTGCCAAGATCCCGGAATTGCAAAAAATAGGTAGGCTTGAGCTCAGATCATAGATCCCAAGTTGATTTGTTCAAAAACTTTGTTTTAAATGCTATTTCCGTACAACATTAAAATGTATTGGCTCCTCAGAGGAGAACTTTATCTCGCCCAAAGTAACGCAAGACTTCAGTGAATGACTTTGGTATTCCTATCTGCTTATTTAAAAATGTTTAAAAATAGGAATCCAAAGTCGGGTTTGGTACTGGCTGGTACCTCGGTACCAAAGTCCACTTTGGATTCCTATTTTAATTTTTTTTTAAATAAGCAGATAGGAATACCAAAGTTATTTACCGAAGTGTTGCGCAACATTTTAATGTTTCATGGAAACAGCATTTCAAACTAATTTTATGAACAAATCGACTTTGGATCTTGATTTGCTCAAGCCTATTCATGGGCACAGCAACTTGGACATCGTTCTGCTAGCCCATTCAGTTCGATGGCTGCAGTGCTGCAGAGCAGTCGTTGGTCGTGCAAGGAGTGTGATGGCCAAGATTGCCGTGTGGCTCCAGCCTAACTATATGTTTGATTTTTGCAGGTGGAGATGGATATGAACGACACAACCATGGAGGACAATAATGATGATGGAATCACTTATGCCGAATTGAATACAATCTCACTAAAACAGAACACACAATCATATATACCCACAGACACCAGCTTATATGCCGAAGTGAAAAAAAAATGACCACAGTGATAAGAAAGGGATAAAATAAAATACTGTGGACTCTCATGTTTCAGTGGCCTCAGCTTACAATATTTTCACCATATAATGGCATTTCCAGAAACTATAATTAACGTTTAATGTCTTAAACTTGTATTACTAAAGTGGATGCACTGATTGGCTATCTAGAAGTGCCACTCTACAGTATAGTGTGGTACAACATGATCTGCTGCTCTTTACCGGTGCCAGAAGGAGCTACTCCTTTGGACACCAGGTGAGTGTGGCTCCATTTTATTTTCCTGGCACACTGCATGTGTACAGGAAACTGAAAAAGCCCCTGTCCACTACATAGAAATTGATTTACATCTTCCAGCAAATATTTTTGACAATCTTTAATCTCCTTTTTTTAATTATTATGTTTGGTTTTCGAATCAATAACTACCGGTAGTTTTGCATACAGTTATGGTTTCAAGTTACACAGTTTTTTAACTTTCAGTGGTTATCCCAAGAGTCAGGACCAACTAATATTGTAATTTGAGGGACCCCTACTATGTGAATGTATGTTTATTAAACAAAAGTAATATAAGATACATAGGTTTCAAATCAATTGGTACATGAATATTCAGAATCAAAAGTCTATTTCAAAGGAAAAAACAGGCATTAAGTGAAAATATCTTAGTTATAGTGACAGGTATTACAATTATTTAGTTGGCATCAGAAATAGCTAAATCCAAATAACCGTATGAAATAAAGAAAATAAGTGAAAAATAAAGAAACTAGTGTAAGTGTTATAGAGAGGAATAAGAGAACGGAATAAGGGGCAGGGGGAGGATGTAAGGAGTCATTTGTACGAAACTCCTTTCGTTGATGCCTAGATGACAGACTCCTACTATGTGAATTTAATTCTTTAATCTGTTACTACATAATGTATGCAATTGTGTTTGCCTGTATATCTTATGCACTTAAATAAGTAGTTAAAATAATAAAATGGCTGCCTATTCTATTTCACACTTTGTTTTGTTTATTAGCAAGGATATAACATGGTCTTTGGGTTGTCTCCTTAAAAAAAACAGCCTCAGGCAGTATTAGTTAAAGCAATAATTACGCTACCTTCTTTCACACAATAGTTGGAAAACATGCTTGATTGCTACAGATCTCATGCAAGGCACGTAAGCTTAGTGGTTGCAGTACTCCATAAAGAGAATCTGTCACCATGATCTTGGACTAGTATCTGCAGTAATACATGAGCGGTGGTGCAGATAAGAAGTTCAGATTGCTCCTTTTTATTTTCCAACAGCCTCCCATTCTCTTGCTGTCAGCATTTAAAGCTGCACTAAAATACATTGTCAGGACCAAACGTCTCTATATCATTTTCTACGCCAGTTTATGGCGTGGAAAATGGTCTTAAACTACACCAGCAAGGAAGCTTGTGTAGTTTAAAGCATATTGCTTGGCCGGTGGGACCATGCGCCAAAGTAATGTAGAGGCCTGCATCTCTACATAACTTAGGCACGTCTGCTGCAGTGCTGTAGGATTAAGACCGGTGTCTAAATCACTGGTCTTAATAAATGACCCCCTTAGTGTCTCCCACTCAATTCTCAATCTTTACATTCAGACAGCTCATAGAGTTCCATGGCTTTCAGTATCACTTCTATGCTGACAAGACTCAAATTTATCTTTCTGGTCCAGATATCACAACCTTCATATTCAGAATCCCACAATAAATATCTTCTATATCCTCCTTCTTCAACTCTCACTTTTTAAAACTTAACATGTTGCCATCTCACTCAGCCTTCTCCCCCATCAGACCTATTTATCAAAGTCAATCTCCGCCCTGGAGTACTGTAACATCCTCTTCTGAGGCCTCCCATTTAGCATTCTCGCACCCCTCCAATCTATCCTTAGCTCTGCCACCCTACTAATCCAACTCTTCTCCCGTTACTCTTCTGTCTCTTCTCGCAACGTGTCCTGTCCATACATCTGTGACCTGATCTCCTGATACCTTCCAACATGCAATCTCCAATCCTCACAAGACCTCGTTCTCAACTCTCCTCTTATCTCCTCTACCCACAATCGCCTCCAAGATTTCTCCTGTGCATCACCCATACTCTGGAACTCACTACCACAGGATATCAGACTCTCACCTACAGTGGAAACCTTCAAAAGAAACCTGAAAACCCACCTCTTCAGACAAGCCTACAACCAGTGACCCTGCTGCCGCTATATCGCCATATGACCAGCTTTACCCTCACCTACTGTGTCCTTCCCCCATCCATTGTAGATTGTAAGCTCTTGCGGGCAGGATCTTCTCTTCTCTCCTTCTGTACCAGTTTGTAACTTGTCTTGTTCATGCTTATTGCATTTGTTTTGCATTATTTGCTGTATGTATACCCTTTTTCATATGTACAGCACCATGGAATTAATGGTGCTTTAAAGGGATTCTGTCACCTCCCCTAAGCCAAAAAACGATTTTAAAGCAGCCATGAAGCACAGCTTACCTGGATTAGGCTGTGCTCTTTTATCTTGTAATCCGTCCAGCAGTTACTCCAAAAAACGACTTTGATTGATATGTAAATGTGTCCTGAAGGTGCCCAGAGGGGCGTTTTTTTCTTCTTAGTGAGCCCAGTACCGCCCCTCTTACAGTGCCCAGCCCGCCTTCCTTGTACTTTCTAACTGCCGCCCCCAGCCTGCCACAGCCTCCCCTCCCTCTCCTCCCCCTCCCTCACGCCGAACGAACTCTCGCACAGGCGCAGTACCCACTGAGGGCTGCGCCTGTGCGATCAGCAGGAGACTGAGGGCAGGAGCGTCATCCTCGTCACTGGGCATGCGCCGAGCCCAGTGACGTCCGATGCTCGCTCTTCCCTGCTGACTGAGGGAAGAGCGAGCATCGGACTGTCACTGGGCTCGGCGCATGCCCAGTGACGAGGATGAAGCTCCTGCCCTCAGTCTCCTGCTGATCGCACAGGCGCAGCCCTCAGTGGGTACTGCGCCTGTGCGAGAGTTCGTTCGGCGTGAGGGAGGGGGAGGAGAGGGAGAGAGGCTGTGGCAGGCTGGGGGCGGTTAGACAGTGCAAGGAAGGCGGGCTGGGCACTGAAAGAGGGGCGGTACTGGGCTCTCTAAGAAGAACAAAACGCCCCTCTGGGCACCTTCAGGACACATTTGCATATCAATAAAAGTCGTTTTTTGGAGTAACTGCTGGACGGATTACAAGATAAAAGAGCACAGCCTAATCCAGGTAAGCTGTGCTTCATGGCTGCTTTAAAATCGTTTTTTGGCTTAGGGGAGGTGACAGAATCCCTTTAATAGTAAATATTAATACATACAAAAACTTTTTTATATGAGAAAAGTAAGGGGTATTTCATGTGATCACTGGAGTTACTCTTTCAGACTAGGAATGTTTTACTACAGTTTGTCTGTATGACAATTAACATAGTAATATTTCAAGTTCATACGACTGATGACTACATCAGATTAGTAAACTACGTATCTGGCAAGAGCCTGTGTTTCGACATACTGTACATCCTGCATAACAAGCAACTCCAAAAACTTACTCAAAGCCCCATGATACTTATGACTAAAACTTCCAAGGTTAATTGTGAAATCACAAGGACATTTTTTTCAGCAATATTTTACACAATGTAACAGCACAGCATAAATATTTTAGCAAAAAAAAAACAAAACAATGTACTAGCCAGAAATAGAGGAACCTGCGACAAATAATACACTTTGTCTACACCGTCCATCTGAAGCCAATAAGGTTATCTGATCTCAGAGTTGCACGTCAATAGTGCTAACCAGTGGTTACCCAACCTCCAAAACATGCCATAAATTGACTCCCTTTTTTGGTAAGGTTCATAAATTATGAACTAGAAGTAGCATAGTTTTTATATATATATATATATATATATATATATATATATCAGCAAAGGCAGCGTTAATTAGGTAGCGGATCTAGTCACTGCTATTGGGCCGCCCAAGGGGGGGTCAAGCCTTACAGAAAAAATCTTTATAGCCCTTGTGCTACTCTCCTCTCTGCTATGGTGAGAAGAATCACACAGACACAAAAGTTACAGGAACAACAGCTTTTACTGTTCACATAAAAGGCAACAAGCTAACCTGTAGTTCAGAGTAAATGTCCTTTAACGTAGCAGTGCAGTGTCCCACTCTGTATCAGTAGTGGGGCCCTGTATGTTTAAAAGTATTTGCAGAATGTCATTTTTTTCTGTGTATGTACAAACCGGATTCCAAAAAAGTTGGGACACTATACAAATCGTGAATAAAAACTGAATGCAATGATGTGGAGGTGCCAACGTCTAATATTTTATTCAGAATAGAACATAAATCACGGAACAAAAGTTTAAACTGAGAAAATGTACCATTTTTAAGGGAAAAATATGTTGAATCAGAATTTCATGGTGTCAACAAATCCCCAAAAAGTTGGGACAAGGCCATTTTCACCACTGTGTGGCATCTCCCCTTCTTACAACACTCAACAGACGTCTGGGGACCGAGGAGACCAGTTTCTCAAGTTTAGAAATAGGAATGCTCTCCCATTCTTGTCTAATACAGGCCTCTAACTGTTCAATCGTCTTGGGCCTTCTTTGTTGCACCTTCCTCTTTATGATGCGCCAAATGTTCTCTATTGGTGAAAGATCTGGACTGCAGACTGGCCATTCATACCAGTCATCATTGAAGGGAAGGATGATCCTGCTATTGATCTCTTCAGAAGTCCCAGATATCGAATTTTACAGAATCGGAAGTACTGAATCCTGAGGTTCGGTCCAGGTTTTGACGATAGCTTTGTGGAGTATATAAGGCGTATACAGACAGGTGTGGCGTAACCACTGAGGAAGGGAGAGTCACAATTCCCGAAACGTGTCTGGGTTAAACTCCATACACCTGTCGATATTTCTCTAGTTGCATGGCCATACAGACAGGACTTTTATACTCGAAAAATTGAATATTCGAAAAATCGAAGTTTCAAACCATCGGATCGAATATAAGAAAGACGTCACTACCGGACCACACAGGAAGTTACGTAAGTGTAATCCTGCGAGCACTGAACGCGGCCATTAAACAGAGCAACGTGAGACGCCGGTCTCATACATCACCCGGTGTGCCTTACCCGCTCCGTTTGAGCAAACCGCAGGACTCAAGTGGACTATCCCTACAAAGGGGAGGTAAGCGGCAGAATAGCCGAAAACTTCTTTTTCTTCTGTCCGAAATATCATCAAGTATTATAGGACTGCTGCCCGACATATAAAGTACCAGTCAATTGTTAGAATCCTCCTAGCGTTGTATAGGTATTTTCTACATCTATCAACTATCATTGGGGGCATATTGGACTTCCATGGAGACATAGGCCATACTGGAAGGCCCATAAAGAACCCCAGATACAATCTACGCCAGAGGATTTATAATAATTTTTGGACATTGATCCTATTCATCTACCCCATTGTGGCTATATTGATGTATTTTTATTGTGATCTTTTACATGTTTTATATTGCTAGCTATTTGTTTTATATCATATTTTATCTATAATAAATGTGTGCTATATGGTAGAGTGCTCGCCCATACACATCTCTTTATTTTTTTGGAATCCAGTTTGTACATTGCTGTAATTCCTTTTAGCAGGCTGATAAACCACTTCAAATCAGTCACAACTAGGTGGTGCTGTTACTAAATATATATATAGTGTGGCAGTGGCGCTGCCAGTGGGCCATATGAGGGCCATTAAAATGGTGTATCTCACACATAGGAAGCTGGATGAGAACAAGAAAGGATGGGAAAATAGTGCTTTCCCCTGTGTGTATGTCCCCATTGTCTTATAGGTTTGGGTCCCACCGCTGGGACCCGCACCTATATCGAGAATGGAGCACCGCAAGGTGGTGGCTGGAGGACTCCGGGCCGGCCACCACCAAGCCGGCTTCCCATAGAAGTGAATGGGAGCGTACCGCATACGCGCGACACCCACTCCCATTTATTTCTATGGGGCCGACGGAAATAGCTGAGCCAGCGCTAAATTAATGATGGGCCCTCCATTCATTTTCAAAATGAATGCGCCCTCCTTCATTTGCGGGGCTCTGTTCTCGATATAGATGCAGGTTCCAGCGGTGGGAACCCTCCTGCTCCCCTGAAATGACCTGCGCGGCCTGTCGCACAAGCGCACGGCCGCTCCATTCATTTCTGTGGCTGTTCCGGAGATAGCCAAGCACTGTACTCGCCTATCTCAGGAACTTCCATAGAAATGGATAGAGCAGGATAACTTTCACCTACCGGAATACCCCTTTTTTGAAGTTTTAGCAAAAGGCCTCTGATTTGTTAGCATATCTTCAGATTAAAGGGTTTCTACCACTTCGCTGCACATATTTAGCTGTCAGACACTAGCGATCCGCTAGTGTCTGCTCTGCCCAACCATCCTAATATAATTGCTTTTAGGGCAGCCGTTTTGCTAAAAAAAGAACTTTTATTAATATGCTAATGAGCCTCTAGGTGCTATGGGGGCGTCATTAGCACCTAGAGGCTCCGTCTACCTTCAGAAACTGCCGCCGCCCAGCGCGTCCCTCCAGCCCGCCCATCTCCTCCTGAATGCGATCCTCCTTGTGAGCGCCTGTATTCGGCGCATGCGCAGTGAATGTCTGACAGCTTCCCTGCTCAGACATCTCCACTGCGCCTGTTCCTCGGAGCACTATGGCGTCATCGCGCAGGCGCAGTGGAGATGTCTGAGCAAGGAAGCGGTCAGACATTCACTGCGCATGCGCAGAATACATACGCTCACAAGGAGGATCGCATTCAGGAGGAGATGGGCGGGCTGGAGGGACGCGCTCGGCGGCGGCAGTTTCTGAAGGTAGACGTAGCCTCTATGTGCTAATGACGCCCCCATAGCACCTAGAGGCTCATTAGCATATTAATAAAAGTTCTTTTTTTAGCAAAACGGCTGCCCCAAAAGCAATTATATTAGGATGGTTGGGCAGAGCAGACACTAGCGGATCGCTAGTGTCTGACAGCTAAATATGTGACACCGAAGTGGTAGAAACCCTTTAAGGGCTTGTTCACACAAACGTGCCGTGTTTTGCAGGTCTTCAAATTGCGGATCCGCAAAACACGGATGGTCCTTTATAGAAATGCCTATTCTTTTCAGCAAAACGGACAAGAATAGGACATGATATATCATTTTTGCAGGTCTACGGAACGGAGCAACGGATGCGGACAGCTGAGTTCATACTTGAGTTATTTGGTCAGTTCTAGCCCCGTAACTGCCCAAATAAGTGGAGTGTGCAGTGATTCTAAGAGTGACGCCTGTCATCTGCATGTCATACGAACTCATGAAGAGGCGGATATTTCAGTATAGTAAATGACCCCCTAAATCTGTGCAGCAGCTCTAGCCATTCTGACAGCTCCCTGACCGAATGTAGCTGCTTGCAGAATCTATATATAATGTACATTCCAGGGGCATAGCAAGTAACCCCGGGGCTTCATAGCAAAATTGACTTGGGCCCCACTCTATCATGACCACCTTCTGCAGCAATTCCAGTAAATTTTATGATTTATTATGGTCTCCCTGATGCACAAGGATAATGTAAAAGTTGAAGTGACTTTATTGTACATATTGTAGATAATTTACACAGTTATGTCACAAAATAGCAATAATGCACACAGTGATGTCACTAGTAGGAGAATATAGGCAAATAGGTCATTGCATAGGAATGACACACATAGAAAGGTCATCATGTATCCCTTCCCTATGTTGAGAAGGGGTAATACAGGGTGGGCCACGAAAAAGTAGACAGTCTCCAGCAACAGCATGACAAAATGAATGAGCAAGTGGATTGTTTCTTTAATAACCCACATGCCACACGATGCAGAAAGTGGTCCCCATTCATATCTATGCATTTTTGGGCACGTCGGATTATGTCGGCTGATACTACTCGTAATGTTGCAGATAGTGTTTGTGATATTTTCCTTCAGTTCATCCAGGGATGTGGATGGTTAGCGGACATTTTCTGTTTTGAAGTTCCCAACAGATAAAAATTGCACGAGGACAAGTCTGAGGAACGTGATGGCCATAACCCCTTGCTCACAGTTTGCTCCTACATCAACAGTTCATGAATCCGTGCCAGTGAGGTGTGGCATGTTGTCCCATCTTGTTGGAAAGAGCAGGACATTTTTGTTTCTGCAGCATCACTGCTGTAGAGCTGAAAGCGGTATCGGCCAACATAATCCGATGTGCCCAAAGATGCATAGCCCGGAACAGGGACCACTTTCAGCATCTTTTGTGACTTGTGAGTAAAAAATAACAATCCACTTGCTCATTCATCTTGTCATACTATCGCTGGAGGTGGGCTACTTTTTCGTGGTCCACATAAACGTGGAGCCCAACAGTCATTATTTGCTGCACCTTATGTCTGAATGAAAATGCATTTCTGGTATTTTACAGTAGAAACCCATACTCCTCAAAAAGTCTCCCAAGGTGTCCAGACCTAATTTATTTATTTACTTTATGCACTTATATAGCGCTGCTATATACCGCAGCTCTTTACAGACATTAGCATCCAACTGTCCTTAATGGGGCTCACAAGCTAAGTTCCCTATCAGTATGTCTTTGGAGTGTAGGAGGAAACTGGAGTACCTGAAGGAACCCACACAAGCACAGGGAGAACATACAAACTCCATGCAGATGTTGTTATTGGTCAGATTTGAACCTAGGACCCCAGCACTGCAAGGCACCAGTGCCAACCAGTGAGCCACCGTGCTGCCCACTCATGGCGTAGCCTTAATAAAAATAAATGATGCCATCTATCTCTATGAACGTATCTATGCTTCAAGAGGGACAACTGATTAATTCCTTACCATATGGAAGCTCAAAAACTCTCAGAAGACTCTTGTCACCCACACTTTTAAAAATATGAGGTTCTTAGCACACAATCGGATGACATTGTGTGAGCCTATCTGTCACGTCAAGGCGACCTCATTCAGATAGGTCCCTACCCTAAGACTCTTTTTTTTTTTATAACATGATTTACACTGATTTGCACTATTAATTTGAAAAGCCAAACTGATAAGCAGTATATTGGCGTTTCTCTATAACAACTGACTACTGTATACAAAATAATGTAAAAGCACACTGCAAGTGATAACACCAGTTACACTCAATATATCCTGTTATATGTATAACGTGTTAGAGTAGGGACCCACCTAAACAAGGAGGGATTAAGCACTGCAAAAGGGCTAACAAAACAGATGTGAATTTAATATATGAAATAGAATTCAACCCATGAAATGTTATAACAATATTGATTGCAACTGGTACACCATGCAATGTTTGTATAGTCAGCCACTGCAGAGGAAAAGCTTTTTTGTTTTTGGTGCATTATGTGGCGGAGGCCAAGCTTTTATTTTTCTAAAATGTAAAATTTAGAACAGAACTTTTCTCCTATTACTGTGTAACATTTTATGGATATCACGCAGGAAGTGATATCATACACTATATACTACACTTAACCTATATGCAGACACTATAAAAATTACACTGATCCTATATACACACTGCATACATTTACCCTATATATAGACTTCACTTACCTTTCACATACACTATATAGACTACACTTACCCTGTGTATGCACAGTATATATATATATATATATATATATATATATACTACATTACACTTACCTGATATACATACTATATAGACTACACTTAACGTAAATATACACTAGACTATTCTTACTCTATATATACATTACATAAAGTACATGTACCCTAACTATACACTATATACATTATACTTGCCTTTTACATACACTATATACTGTACACATACCTTATACACTAAATATTGACGGCACCTACCCTATACAAGCACTATATACACAATATATCCACTATATACTCTACACATACTCAATATACAGACTAAGTATAAAGATTACACCTATATACACACTACAGAGACTACACTATACATATATAATATACACTACATTAATCCTATATGCTGACACTATATAGATTACTTATCCTATAATCACACTATATACGCTACACTTACCTTTTTTACAGACATTAAATAACTTACACTTATCCTAAAAGCACACTATATAGATTCCACCTATAGATTATCCCATGTAAACACTATGTAGACTACACTTACCTTACACATAAACTGTATACACTACACTTACCCTATACACACACTATATGCACTATACATACACTATATATGCTACACTTACCTTATATACAGGCACTTTATACATTAGTTATCCTATATACACACACACTATATACACTACACATACCGCATGTAACACTATAATGACTGCACATGTCATATACATACACTATATACACTAAACTTACCCCATATACAGAAACTATATAAATTATACATACAATATATATATTACACTTACCCCACATAATATATAAATATATATATATCTATATGCACACACACTACACATACCCAATATGGAGATAATATATAAATTAAACAACACCCTGTACGAACACTATACACACTATACATTTACCATATACTCTACACATACCTAATATACAGACTAGTTATAAAGATTACACTTATCATATATACAAAACATAAATACTACATTTATGCTACAGTAGATACATACTACATAGACTTAACCTATACATAAACTATATACACTACATTTATCCTATATGCAGAAACGATATAAATTGCTTACCCATATATAAACACTATATAGATTAAACTTATCTATACACACTATACGCTATATACCGATACCTACAGTTATCCTATATACACACTATTACACTACACCTTATTCATACACTATATACACTTACCCTATATACAGACTAACTATAAAGCTGACATATTCTATAAACCCAACACATAGAGTACACTTACTGTTTATACACTAATACATACTACATAGACTACGCTTACCCTATACATTATCTATATACACTACATTTACCTTATACATACACGAAATACACTACACTTACCCAATATACAGACACAATATAAATTATACTTACCTGATATACAGACACAATATAGATTACACTTATCCTATGTACACACTATATAGAGTACACTAACACTATGTAGACTATACTTAACCTATATGCATACTATGTAGACTACACTTACCCTATACATCCACTATATAGACTACATTTACCCTATGCATCCACTATATAGACTACACTAACCCTATATATAGACAATATAGATTACACTTACTGTATGTACACGCCGGAAAATATGGTGCGGTATCGGGACAGAGGGACAGATTGGAATCCCATGAAAGCACTACAGAGTGCTTCCGTGGGTTTTCTGTCCGTGCCTCTACACAGCAAAAAAGTAGTGCATGCGGACCGCAACAGAGGCAAGGCCGTCACACATGAGCCCTAAGTCACATGACAGTGACATTACTCATGGCAGCAGCTATTTTCCACTATTTTCCTGCTGCCACTTCTCAAACAGTGCAGATCCAGAAAGTGCGTGCTCCAATGATGCAAGACTTCACCTGGAAGTGAAGGCTCCGAACCTGGCGCCTTCACTTCAGGGTGGACTGACGTGTCTCGGTGCATGTGCAGTCGGAATCTGCTCAGGAAGCAGAAGATCAGGTCCACAAGAACCACAGCACAGGCACGAAAATCCTGGGCTAGGCAAGATGTCAGGCCCTGTCAATCAGAGAGGAGATGGGCATTTCAAAAGCGGAGCTCCAAGGCTTCTGGCCACCCCCTTCTGGTCGAAAGAGCGAACTTGCATAATAATAAAAAAAAACTGATATTTAAGGAATGCTGCTATATACAAAGATACTAAGGTATCATTTTAATGGCATGATCAACCCTACCAGGCAACATGCCTGGTTTAATAGGGTTGATCATGCTGACAGACGCTATTTAAGAATATACTATACACTGAGAATATATGTAATGCCTGTTGATGTTTTCTCCTGTGGTCGGTGAGAAGGTTCTCTGTGAAGACTGCGGAGACTGAAGATTGTGTCTGAATTAAAAAGAAAACATGACATAAATATTCCAGCAGTTGTTGGACTCTTTAATACACACTGTCCATCAGGATGGACCCCGGGTCTCAATCTAGTATCAAACAACGAGTGACCCCGATGTCCACTGTAACTTGTCACACCTGACCTTTCATTTGCTAAGTGAACTGGACAACTGCAACTTCTGATACTCACTAATTTCCAACATTCTGTCATTTTCTGTGATTTTGTTGATGTCGCCACATCAAAAATGTACATGGAGTCTCAGCCCAATGGAGATTCTTAAAGGGTTGCATATATTATATTTTTTTTAACACCGTTTCCTATGCATTAAAACTGACCTATTATTTTTATTCTTGGTCATTACGATTACATTAGTCCCAGGTGCCTGCAGTTTAAAACAGAAGGCACCTGGCGGATATCGCGCCCGCTCTGCTCATGCGGTTTTTGTTACAGAAGCGCACAGAAATCCGTACAGAAATTTGTGCTGACTTTCTGCTCCTTAGTCCTTACCCTACACCTGTGTACCGGCGCCCTAAGGCTTGGAGGGGAGTATGCAAATTAACTCATACCAGCCCAACCAACTATCTGAATAAAAAATTTCCCTTTTTGGGAGGGTTTTTCCGATATTTATATGACTGTGCCTGTAGTAATAGAGCAAGATTTTCATTTAAAGGTTCAGTCCAAAAAAGCTGGTTTCACAAGCTAAGGCCTCATGCACGCGACCGTGCCGTTTATTTTGCGGTCCGCAAACCGCGAATCAGCAAAAATCTGAAGTTGCGCAAAGCGCGGACAAGAATAGGACATGTTATATTTTTTTAGCGGGGCCGCGGAATGGAGCCACGGATGCGGACAGCACACGGAGTGCTGTCCGTATCTTTTGCGGCCCCATTGAAGTGAATGCATGAGGCCTAAAGCCGCAATGCATATGAAGAACCTCACTTACAGGCAACTACATGAGATGAGTTTAATGACGCCAAGAATTTTCACATTTTAAGGCTTTATTCACACAGTCAGTGTTTGGTCAGTGATTTCCATCAGTGATTGTGAGCCAAAACCAGGAGTGGATCCTACACAGACATAAGGTAGTAGGGAAAGATCTGCACATGTTCTGTGTTTTGGACCCGCACTTGGTTTTGGCTCAAAATCACTGATGGAAATCACTGACCAAACACTGACTGTGCGAATAAGGTCCTAATGCAATCATCTGCAGTGTCTGCCATTCTTTATACTTCACCTTTCTTTCGGTAACTTCACCACAAGTGTTGTAGACCTGACCAAAAGTCCTATTTTCCCTAGACACATAATAAACCGTTCAAATTTAGGGAAAACGCTAAACATCTTTTCCTGTTTTATTGTATTTATTGTAGCTTACTAAAAACACAGCAGTTTTATACGGAGATATCCCGCACCTGAATATAACAGTTAGATATGTCTCAGTATCTTACCCCAGAAATCCCACCGTGAGCAGTGGACGCAAAAGCAGCTCCTCCGGGTGTCTCCAAAATTCATCACTAACCATAAAATCAGTTTCATCTCCCAAGGAGCCAACTGATGATTTTTAGATTCAAGCCGACCAATCGCTGTCTGTTTACTGCAGTTGCCATGGTGATGTCCACATCAGAGTTAAAGGGGACATTACCTTCCTGATCACTTTTTCTTTTCAAATACTAATCTTGATGAATTCCTGCACTTATGTCAAGTGTGAATGAAATCCAAATAATCTTTACATGTTATGCCATGGAGAGGTAGAAATTAAAGGGGGTTTGTCACCTATTTGTGCTGCCTTATCTGAGGGCAGTATATAAAGGTGACAGAAATCCAGATTTTTTTTTAAGTAGTGGCAATCTCCAACGGGACCTTAGTGCTGGAGCGCCTGTTAGGCCAGGTTCACATCACCGTTTAGCTTCCCGTTCTTCTGTATTTTAAGCATCCGTTATGCTCAGTTATGCACATGTTGCATCCTTTTTAGCCATTTCCATCTGGGATCCGTTAATTTAGAGGGAAAAAATTCCTACATCATTTTTTTTTTGCAGTCTAAAATAACGGATCGTAGACAGAAATGGCTAAAACAAAGGCAACGTGTGCATAACAGATGCTTAAAATACATGTGAACTCAGCCTTAGGCCTAATGCACACGGCCGTTGTGTGGTCATTCCGTGCATTGGGGACTGCAATTTGCGGTCCCTAATGCACAGGCAATGTCCGTGCGGCGGCCATGACGAATCGAGACCTATTCAACTTGAAGGGATCTGCGATTTGTCCGCACCGCAAAAAAACAGAACATGTATGAACCCGCAGCTCTGGATTGCGGGCCGCAATATGGCCACAGCCGGGCAACGGCTGTGTGCACGAGGCCTTAAAGGGATTGTGTCACTTCAGTAAATAGTATTTATCATGTAGAGAAAGTTAATACAAGGCACTTACTAATGTATTGTGATTGTCCATATTGCCTCCTTTGCTGGCTGGATTCATTTTTTTACCACATTATACACTGCTCGTTTCCATGGTTACGACCACCCTGCAATCCATAAGTGGTGGCCGTGCTTGCACACTGTAGAAAAAAACACCAGCCTCTCTGGTGGCTGGTACAGTGGGAGCTTATATAGGCTGGTGCTTTTTCCTATAGAGTGCAAGCACAGCCAATGCTGATGGATTGCAGGGTGGTCATAACCATGGGAAAAAGCAGTGTATAATGTGATGGAAAAATGAATCCAGCCAGCAAAGGAGGCAATATGGACAATCACAATACATTAGTAAGTGCCTTGTATTAACTTTCTCTACATGACAAATGCCACTTGCTGAAATGACACAATCCCTTTAAAGGTAGGTTTTGTCAGCTCCAAAATCCTCTTCGTATCCCACGTCAGAAACCGCTGCGCGGTGTTTTCTGCCACTGAATGGAGCTAAACCACTAGCAGGCTCCGGGTACGGCTTTGTGGGGGGCAATAACCCTCGGCTGCAGGAACTGCCGCTTGGCCTCCCATTGAATACAATGGGAGGTGGTTTCAGCGCAGATTCAGCCAGGTTTTCTGCACCAATGAAATGAACTCAGTGAGAGAGTGCAGTGAGAGCACAGCATGGACACGCAAGATAAGGTAGACCTCGCGGCACATTGCATTTGCCACTCTAATATTTTGGTCAGTTATTTCTGTCAGTGATTTTGAGCCCAAACCAGGTGCGGGTCTAACCACAGAACAGGTGCAGATCTTTCCCTTATACCTTATCTCTGTGGAGGCTCCACTCCTGGTTTTGGCTCACCATCACTGATGGAAATCACTGACCAAACACTGATGTGTGAATGAGGCCTAACACTGCCCTCACTGATTGCGCAGTATCAGAGTGGTGAAGAGAAATGAGAGCTGGTGGCCGCCCCCTGATATATAAATGCCCCAATAACAATAAGATCTCTTTCACACGTCCGTGATGACATCTGTGACAAGCTGGTCAGTCTTTCATCCGTGAAAATGTCTGTGAAGGATCCGTGTGTCCGTTATTTGCCCTCCAGGTGTCATCTGTATTCCATATACACTGCTAGGCTGAAAATTAAGTTTCAATCACAGCTCCTACCAATGGTCAGTGAATATCACTGAGAGAACGAAGTGGTTTTCACGGCCCAGTAGACTCCAATGGGCTGGTTGGGTTTTGGGCGGTTTTAGGTAACAAGCTGCATCTGAGCAGCCTCCTATTTCCTTCACCACAGTGGAGAGGTCATGTTAGAATACCACAGCACTTGCCGCAGGAGCAAAGTAGTAGCTGTCGCTCCGAAATTATGGCTCAAATTCTTTGTCTTCCCTACCATCCCAGTATTTTGAAGCAATGTGTAGTGTACGGGAGAGTAATACCCCGTCACTACAGAAGGGTCACTTGGGTGTTGTCGTTTCCCCTGTACTTATGGGGAGGTTGGTATAGAATATCTTGTCAATGTACTGCTATGTATTTTCCTGTTACTGTGAAACGTGCGTATGCAGGCCGGCTAGGGTGTCATTCCAGCTCTGAGTCACTAGAGGGAGCTAGGGAGCCCTAGGTTATATAAGGCCCAGTCAGGAAGTAACAGGAGTGTTCAGACAGTGGGAGCAGAGGTCAGAAATGATCCTGTGTCTGAGGGAAGGCCAGGCTATGGGCCTGTGAGAGCATAGCAGGCCTGAAGCCTGCCGGCTAGGAGAGGGTAGTAAAGGCCCTGTAACCGGGTTCCGGATCCAAGGAAAAGGTTCCCCTCCTGAGTCATCATCCGTTTAGCTGAAGCAGCATAAGCAAGCCACCAGCCAAGACACAGATTACCACAGAGGCCGATCAGATAAGCAAGAGGTACTCAAGATAACAGAGGAGGTACTAGATAAGGACAGCTTCAAGGGTACGCCAGATAAAGGGCATTAGACCTTGGAGGGAAAGTCACGTGTAGCGGGACCAGTCAGGAATAGTGTGCAAGCCGCCTGTACTGCATCTCCTGCAATCAACACTCTGTATTATACATTGCTAAGACCGGCCATTCTGTAATTCCCAAGAACCACCTGTATCTGTATGGAAAACCAACCGTCTTTCATGGAACTGTGCTCTACCTGTGTCCATGTATTATCCTGACTGATATTCAGTAAATCTTCCAGTTTTTGTTGGCTATCCTATGCTTGCTTCATTCTTCTACAATACCATACACGGCGTGTCACCGTTTAATTGACACTGGCGTCACGAACTGTTAAATACCTGCCTGTTCCAGTATTTGCCCCAATTGAAGACGACAGTGGATCCCAGGTTAGTGAGTCAATCTGCACTACAAAGCCCAGCATACACCACTGACCCCCTGGGACACTGCAAATGTACCCACCTTTCAAAATCCTTGACCTTTAAAAAACAGGGAGGATGGCGCATGCACGCCCCCTTCCTCCCTCTACAGATGGTGAAGCTCCAGGTCTCCAGACACATCAAGCATTGCTCTGCAAATGGCCGTTTGTCCTTCTGTTATGGAACCTTCCTCTGTGGGTCCTTTATGTCATAGACTTATGCATCTATGACATCAGCAGCACAGTTGCCATAGTTACTACAGGGGCTTATTATTGATACCTACCTCATGCACTTTAACTGTGAAGTCAGCCACAGTGGTCCCAAGTATTAACCCTTTCTTGACTGACTTGAGACTACAATATACTTGTCACCAGAAAGGCCCCTAATCTCTATGGCACTTAAAAGCTGCCCTAACAGTAGTAAGTTAGGGAGAGTCGTGACAGATGTGAGGTGTAATATGCACACCCATGCCCTCAAGTCCATTTGCTACATATGAATTTACACAGATTCCAGTGGACTTTTCTTTTGGTGGCAAAAAGTAGCGATCTACCAAACTATCACAGTAACAAGATTTTAGTATAACCAGTTTCTTATACGTTGTCTTTGAAATGACCAATAACTCACCTAAAAAAATAAAAAAAATGGAAGCTTCCGCAAAGAGTGCACATTCAAAACGAATAGGAATCAGGATTGGCACAGAGAAGAATTAAGAGGGTCATTTATCAAACTGGTGTAAAGTAGAACTGGCTTAGTTGCCCATAGCAACCAATCAGATTCCTCATTTCATTTTCCAAAGGAGCTGACCAAAATAAAAGATAGAATCTGATTGGTTTCATTTATGCTACAGATTTCCACTGTATATTTCACTGTTTGCAATGCGTAGGGTTAGATCTTTGGTAAATCCGCACTGAAATCCACCGTGGAATGTCAGCAAAATCTGCAGTAAAATTACCATGTTGGGCAATCTTCCCCATGTGGCCATGCCATAGCAGCCAGAACTGGTAGTGACACCTGCTGCTGTCTCAAGAAAGGGACCCTGCTTTTCTGTGCTTCTATGGGAACTTTATGGATTAAACACACAGCAGTCATTGCATCACCAAAATTTATGATGCAGCGACCAAGCAGGTTCAATCACCAACCACACGGAGACGGTTACAACAGTCTTCCTATCTGCGTGGCATGCCGGTGGACGCCAGGCTGATAGTTAAGGCAAGAAGCTTTCAGGATACAAGCCCCAGACCAGCGTCCCAGATGGAGAAACCAAGAGTCAACAGAGAACACAACAGTCTTCGTCTTTTTCCCTGTGACACAAACTGGCCAAATGTGTCCAGGTTTTTGCTTTCTTCTGGATCACAATTTTTCTCTGCAGGGATTTTGTTTTAATAAATGATTTTGAAATGGATAACCGTGTCTTATGTTCATTTCTCTATGTGATAAGGAGCCCAAATAAAAGTATCCTGCTGTTTTCCCCTATGACCACTTACACTGAAGTAAGCTATGACTTTCATTTTGAGTGTCATCTAAGAATTTTCATGATAAGGTTATGGAGAATTCTCTCGGGTCCTTCACGCCCACCTTACCACCTCATTTTTCCCCCCACATTACCTTACCCCCCCACCTACCAACCCACCAACAAATGACGCCACACCGTGAGTTGGAATTAAATGGCCACAGCAGCCTTTTATTAATACAAACATAACATATAAACTCCATATAATAATATATATAACAATATACCATATAAATATAAACCTTGACGAAGGAGGTCCTAGAAGCCCCTGATTCGATTCCAGCTGATGCCCCAAACACCCGGTTAAGCCACCCTGCCTCCAGCCGTATCACTCCAGCTCGGAGACACCGAGTGATGGTCACCCGCTGAAACCAACCAACTTTCCACACCTGGGAGTCCAGCCCACCGTTTGAGGCCCTCCCATCCACAAACACCAAGCCCTAACACCGTCTTCCAGGACCTCCTACCGCCAGACTGCTATGACAAATGACGACCCAAAGGAAATTCCCAACCCCCCAAACCCAAAAAACACCCCCCCCTACCAGAACGTTGGGGAGGGTGGGTGGGAGTTTTCTACCCTAAAATGGCGCCCGCTCTTCCCGCCTCTACCCCTTTTAAATCCCTAGCTCCG